>NW_004443973.1:3093375-3095804 GCF_000243295.1 Trichechus manatus latirostris | reverse complement strand
ACAGGGCTCCAAAATACATAAAACAAACTCTAACAACATTGAAAAGAGAGATAGACAGCTGCACAATAGTAGTAGGAGACTTCAACACACCACTTTTGGTGAAGGACAGAACATCCGGAAAGAAGCTCAATAAAGACACAGAAGATCTAAATGCCAGAGTCAACCAACTTGGTCTCATAGACGTATACCAAACATTCCACCCAACAGCAGCCAAGTATATTTTCTTTTCCAATACACATGGAACATTCTCCAGAATAGACCACATACTGGGCCATAAAGCAAGCCTTAACAAAATCCAAGACATCTAAATATTACAAAGCATCTTTTCTGACCATAAAGCCATAAAAGCAGAAATCAATAACAGAAAAAGCAAGGGAAAATAATCAAACTCCTGGAAACTGAACAACATCCTGCTCTAAAACTACTGAGTTATAGAAGAAATTAAGGATGGAATAAAGAAATTCACAGAATCAAATGACAATGAAGATGCATCCTACCAGAACCTTTGAGACACAGCAAAAGCAGAGTTCAGAGGTCAATTTATAGCAATAAATGCACACATCCAAAAAGAAGAAAGGGTGAAAATCAAAACATTAACCTTACAACTGGAACAAGTAGAAAAAGAGCAGTGAAAGAAGCCCTCTGGTGCCAGAAGAAAGGAAATAATAAGAATTAGAGCAGAATTAATGAAATACAGAATAGAAGAACAATTGAAAGAGTGAACAAGACCAAAAGCTGGTTCTTTGAGAAGATCAACAAAATTGATAAACCACTGGCCAAACTGAGAAAAGAAAAATAGGAGAAGAAGCAAATAAGCCTTATAAGAAATGAGATGGGAATACTACAACAGATCCAACTAAAATAAAAAGAATCATAACAGAATACTATGAAAAATTGTACTCTAACAAATTTGAAAACCTAGAGGAAAGGGACAAATTTCTAGAAACTCACTACCTACTTAAACTAACACAGAGGTAGAACAACTAAATAAACCTATAGCAAAAGAAGAGATTGAAAAGGTAATTAAAAAATTCCCAACAAAGAAAAATCTCTGGCCCTGATGGTTTCACTGCAGAATTCTACCAAAGTTTCAGAGAAGAGATAACACCACTACTACTAAAGGTATTTCAGAGCATAGAAAAGCATGGAATACTCCCAAACTCATTCTATGAAGCCACCATAACCCTGATACCAAAACCAGGTAAAGACACCACAAAAATAGAAAATTACAGACCAATATCCCTCATGAATATACACACAAAAACCCTCAACAAAATTCTAGTCAATAGAATTCAACAACATATCAAAAAAATAATTCACCATGACCAAGTAGGATTCATACCGGGTACGCAGGGATGGTTCAACATTAGAAAAACAATCAGTGTAATCCATCACATAAATAAAACAAAAGACAAGAACCACATGATCTTATCAACTGATGCATAAAAGGCATTTGACAAAGTCCAACACCCACTCATGAGGAAAACTGTCAGCAAATTAGGAATAGAAGAGAAATTCCTCAACATAATTAAGGGCATTTATACAAAGCTGAAAGCCAACATCATCCTAAATGGAGAGAGTCTGAAAGCATTCCCCTTGAGAACAAGAACCAGAAAAGAATGCCCTATATCATCATTCTTATTCAACATTGTGCTAGAGGTGCTAGCCAGAGCACTTAGGCTAGAAAAAGAAATAAAGGGCATCCAAACTGGTAAGGAAGAAGTCAAAGTATTTCTATTTGCAGATGATATAATGTTATACACAGAAAACCCCAAAGAATCCACAAGAAAACTACTGGAACTAATAGAAGATTTCAGCAAAGTACCAGATACGAGATAAACATACAAAAATCAGTTGGATTCCTCTACACCAACAAAGAGAACCATGAAGAGGAAAACACAAAATCAATACCATTTACAATAGCTCCCAAGAAGATAAAATACTTAGGAATAAATCTAACCAGAGATGTAAAAGACCTATACAATGAAAACTATAAGACACTACTGCAAGAAACCAAAAGAAAGCTGCGTAAGTGGAAAAACATACCTTGCTCATGGATAGGAAGACTCAACATTGTGAAAATGTAAATTTTACCCAAAGCAATCTACAGATACAATGCAATCCCAATCCAAATTTCACTGGCATTTTTTAATGAGATGGAGAAACAAATCACCAACTTCGTATGGAAAGAGAAGAGGCCCCAGATAAGTAAAGCATCAGTGAAGAAGAAGAACAAAGTGGGAGGCCTCACACTACCTGATTTTAGAAACTATTATACCGCCACGATAGTCAAAACAGCCTGGTACTGGTACAACAACAAATACATAGACCAATGGAACAGGATTGAGAATCCAGACATAAGTTCATCCATCTAAGAGCAGCTGATATTTGACAAAGGCCCAAAGTCCATTAACTGGGGAAAAGACAGT
>NW_004443973.1:3075461-3092427 GCF_000243295.1 Trichechus manatus latirostris | reverse complement strand
AAAGAACAACGATGAAGCCGTGAAATATAACATGGAGGAATCTGGAAGGCATTATGCTGAGTAAATTTAGTCAGTCACAAAAGGACAAATATGTATAAGACCACTATTATAAGAACTCAAGAAAAGGTTTAAACACAGAGGAAAACATTCTTTGATGGTTATGAAGGTGGGGAGGTAGAGAGAGGGGTATTCACCAACTAGATAGTAAACAAGAATTATCTTAGGTGAAGGGAAGGACAGCAAACACTACAGGGGAAGTCAACTTAACTGGGCTAAACCTAAAGCTAAGACGTTTCCTGAATACAACCAAACACTCTGAGGGACAGAGTAGCAGGGGTAGGGGTCTGGGGACCATGGTTTCAGGAGACATCTAGGTCTATTGGAATAACAAAGTTTGTTAGGAAACTGTTCTGCATCCCACTTCGGTGAGTGGCGTCTGGGATCTTAAAAGCTAGGAAGCGGCCATCTAAGATACATCAATTGGTCCCAACCCACCTGGAGTAAAGGAGAATGAAGAACACAAAAAACACAAGATAAATATTAGCCCAAGAGACAGAAAGGGCCACGTAAACCAAAGTCTCCATCAGCCTGAGACCACAGGCTACCACCAATGACCACCCTGACAGGGAACAAAACAGAGAGTCCCTGATGGAGCAGGAGAAAAGTGGTATCTTAGTCATCTAGTGCTGCTATAACAGAAATACCACAAGTGGATAGCTTTAACAAAGAGAAATTTATTTTCTCAGAGTCTGGTAGGCTACAAGTCCAAATTGAGGGCATCAGCTCCAGGAAAAGGCTTTCTCTCTCTGTCAGCTCTGGAGGAAGGCCCTTGTGGTGCATCAGTCTTCCCTTGGTCTGGGAGCATCTCAGCACAGGATCCTCAGGTCCAAAGGATGTGCTTTGCTCCTGGCACTGCTTTCTTGGTGGTATGAGGTCCCCATGTCTCTCTGCTTGCTTTTCTCTCATATATCTCAAAAGAGATTGGCTTAAGACACTATCTAACTTGTAGACCTCATCAGTATAACTGCCACTAATCTGTCTTATTACGTAATACTGATAGAATATACAACACATAGGAAAATCACATCAGATGATGAAATGGTAGACAATCATAATATACTGGGAATCATGACCTAGCCAAGCTGACAGGTTTTTTGGGGGACACCATTCAATCCCTGACAAGTAGGGTACAGAACTAAAATTCTAGTGAAAACATTAGACTTAATGGTTTGACTGAGACTGGAGGGACCCCGGAAGACAAGGCCCCCAGACTTTCTGTTAGCCCAAAACTAAAACCATGCCGAGGCCAATTCTTCAGACAAAGATTAGACTGGGCTATGGGACATAAAATGATACTCATGAAGAGTGTGCTTCTTAGCTCAGGTAGATACATGAGACTAAATGGGCAGCTCCTGTCTGAGGGCAATATGAGAAGGCGGAGAGGGTCAGGAGCTGGTTGAATGGACGCGGGAAATCTGGGGTGGAAAGGTGGAGAATGCTGTCAGTATAGGGAGAGCAACTAGGGTCACATAACAATGTGAGCATAAATTTTTATATGAGAAACTAACTTGAATTGTAAACTTTCACTTAAAGCACGTTAAAAAAAAGAAAGAAATCAAACGACGCATTTCATTGGGCAAATCCTCTGCGAATGACTTCTTTAAAGTGTTGGAAAGCAAAGATGTCACCTGAAGGCTACAGTGCGCCTGACTCAAGCCATGGTATTTTCAATCGCCTCATATGCATGCGAAAGCTGGACAATGAATAACAAAAACCGAAGAATTGACGCCTTTGAATTGTGGTATTGGAGAAGAATACTGAATATACCATGGACTGCGAAAAGAACGAACAAATCTGTCTTGGAAGAAGAACAGACAGAATTCTCCTTAGAAGCAAAGATGGTGAGACTACGTCTCACATACATTGGACATGTTATCAGGAGGGATCTGTCCCTGGAGAGGATATCATGCTTGGTAAAGTACAGGGTCACCAAAAAAGAGGAAGACCCTTAACGAGATGGATTGACACAGTGGCTGCAACAATGGGCTCAAGCATAACAACAATTGTGAGGATGGTACAGGACTGGGTGGTGTTTAATTCTGTTGTGCATAGGGTCGCTATTAGTCAGAACCAACTCGACAGCACCTAACAACTAACAACAACAGTCTTTTTTTCTTTTTTAATTAGTTTCTTATTGTTCTTTAGATGGAGGTTTACTGAACAAATAGTTCTCATTAAACAGTTACTACACATATTGTTTGATGACATTGGTTAACAACCCCACAACATGTCAACACTCTCCCTTCTCGACCTTGAGTTTCCTATTGCCAGCATTCCTGTCCCTTCCTGCCTTCTAGTCCTTGTCCCTGGGCTGTTATGCCCCATTAGTCTCATTTTGTTTTATGTGGCTGTCTAATCTTTGGCTGAAGGGTGAACTTCAGGAGTGACTTCATTACTGAGCTAAAAGGGTGTCCGGGGGCCATACTCTCGGTGTTTCTCCAGTCTCTGTCAGGCCAGTAAGTCTGTTTTTTTTGTGTGTGTGTTAGAATTTTGTTCTACCTTCTTCTCCAGCTCTGTTCGGGACCCTCTGTTGTGATCCTGTCAGAGCAGTCAGTGGTGGTAGCCGGGCACCATCTAGTTGTACTGGCCTCAGTCTGGTGGAGGCTGTGGTAGTTGTGGTCCATTAATCCTTTGGACTAATGTTTCCCTTAACAACAACAGTCTTGATGACACTCTTGAACTGTAAAAATCCAACTGTGTTTTTGAAAACATAGCTTACTTTCTATTATGTGATAATATGTGCCAAAAACAAACAAAACCCCAAAACAACAACTTAGTAAAAAAAGTTTCCTATAGTCTTATAACGGATAACTGTCTGTAAAACGCATTATTGTTTCCAAGTAAATTGCGTTAAATGTAAATTATTTTGTAAATTATATATAACCAGATGTATATATGTATGTGTGCATGTGCATAAATATATATATATATGTGTGTATATATATATATACCGGATAGAGAAATGTCTGAATATCTTTTTTTTTTAAACCTAGGGCATATTGGCATATCAGTGCCTTAGACAAGGTGTCCTTTCCCATTAGTCTCTGTAGGTAGAATCTAAGCAGTTGTTGTTGTTGTTAAGTGCTGTCAAGTCACTTCCGACTCTTAGTAATCCTATAGGACCGAGTAGAACTGCCCCATAGGGTTTCCAAGGAGCAGCTGGTGGATTTGAACTGCGAACCTTTTGGTTAGCAGCTGAGCTCTTAACCACTACATCAGCAGGGCTCCAATCTAAGCAAAGATTAAAATCTCTCTTCCATGTCCAGACTAAACCCTTGTTTTGTTCTTAAAGTTATACACACAGCTGAGCAATAAAATTTGACTGTTCCTTTCTCTTACCACTCACCCAGTCCAACTGGTTCTACCTATTAAATGGGTCTTGAATCCCCCTGCTTCTCCTCAATACCCTAGTTCTGACCAGCATCTCTTGCCTGGATTACTGCAATAGCTTCCTAACTATTCCTAACAATTTCCCTGCATTGTGACTCGTTCCCTTCCAATTCATTCTTCAGGAAACCACCAGAGTAATCTTCCTAAAATGTGAACGTGGTCATTCCACTTGCTGATCGTGCAAAGATTCACATAGCCCTCTGGATGAAATCTAAACTGCTTAACCTACTTTAGAAGTTCCCTCATATTCTAACCACTGCTTCTCTAGTCTAACTCTGGTCACTTCACCCCTTTCCCACCAAGGGGAAGGCAGGGGACTTTCCATTTTTCAGAATCACCAATCCATGTGAGCTCTTCCATTTAGTTTGGCCCACTCTTACACAAGCAACTTTGATTTGGGAAGATTCATTTTTTGATTCTCAAATCCAGATTGCTGAAGGCATCAAATCATCTGGTGCTTCTCCTGTGCTAACACACACCACTCTGTAATCCAGTTCTCCATTCACTTGCCTGCATTCACTACAGGATTATAAGCTCTGTGAAGGTAAGGACCTTGTCATTTTTGTTCAGCATTACTCTCCAGCATCCAGTGCACTGCATGGCATGTAGAGGATACAGAATAGATATTTATTGCATAAATGAAGGGATGACATATAGGTCTCTTTCCCTTTTCCTACTCATACTTCACTCCCAGCTCCTCTCTAACAGAAAGTCCACTGGCTAAAAACAGATGAGTCATGAAGGATGGCTACAAAAGCAACCATGTGTAGAAACAGATGTACATATTCTCTTCAGCTGAAGTTCTTGACATCACTGATCTGGAGATCATGATCAAATGCCAAGTGTGTTGTCATAGTCTGCTTAAAGTTCTGGGGGGAGAATATTTCTGCTCTTTCGTTTTTTGGAATTAGTCAAGACCATACTTAGTAGTGTAACTAATTAGCTACATATTGATGAACTCTTTTTTGTTAGGTTGGTTCAAATTTATGGGCTTATGTTTCTATTTTTTCTGTATTGGTCTGCCTGAGATATTTCACTGACATTTACTCTACCTCTATATTACATATTCTTTGTTCAATTGCCAGGAGTTTGGTTGATAAAAATAGCTATTTTTAATTTAAAACTTAAAATTAGAAAATGCAAAGCATAATATGCCTAAAGCTATGCATTTCTATTTCTGTAATATTTTAATCTAAATGTAGCTATAATAATTAGAAGAATAATGAATTTCAGAAGTTTTTTTCTTTTTGAGTGTTTTTTTTTTTTTTAACCATTTGGGCCATTTGTTTTTTCTCTGTATCTACAAACAGAAATATGTATTTATATGTTAAACTCTTGACAATGGGCTTTATTTATTCCACTCTACCTGATTAGTACTTATCACTAGGAACATGGAGCACACAGCCTGTATGGCAGTTAATGAACTGCAAAATAAATATGATTGGCAAGAGGAAAAAGAGAAGCAAATAGGTTTCTCAAGTGTTTTGTTTCTTTTTAAAATAAATCTGTTTGTTTTGTCTGCCATCTTATCAACTTTCTCCGATCGCTTGGTGAATCTTTGAAGCCATTAACAATAGTGTCTATTGCCTACTAGGCAGTGATTACCGTAGTCGATTTTGTAAAATATAAAAGGAGGTACTCTTCCCTTCTGTAAAATTTTATCTGTTGACATTTATTGTAAAATGAAGAAGTAATGATATGTGTTGTGGAAGTCATAAGATACTAAGTACATCTCAAAATGCAATAATGAAAGTCTAAAAGCAAATTAAATCACCTCTATTCTTTTAAAGGGAACTGCCATCTTGTCTGGACACCAGATGCCCGAAATTGGATTAATCATAGTCTTAGTTCAGGACACATTGTTATCATTGCACTAAGCATGGTTGTCTTTTATTTCTTTGTTAAAGTTTACCTTTTTATTGTGGTAAATATCTATATAATATATATAACAATATTTGCCATTTCAACATTTTTTACATATACAATTCAGTGACACAAATTACATTAATCATGTCTTGGAACCATTACCAGTATGTGTTGCCAAATTTACATCACCATTAACAGATACTCAATGCTTCCTGAACAATGACTACCTCTTTCCCCTTCCTTCCTGCTCCTGGTAACCACTAATAAACTTTTGTCTTTATACATTTGCCTATTTTAGATATTCCATATAAGTGGGATTATACAATATTTGTCCTTTTGTGATTGACTTACTTCACTCAGCATAATGTTTTATAAAGACACTCATGAGCCTACAATCCAACCTAGAAACTGAGATATTACATATATCTTAAAATTACTTATGTGCTGTTTCCTGACTTTTTTCTTTTTTCTTTCTTATTCCTTTTACAAATAGTTTTATCACATACACATAAATACAAAGACATAGATATAACTAAACAATACATTGTTTAGTTTTGCTTTTTTCAGTCAACATTGTTACTAAGATTCATTCATGTTGGTATTGTATCCATATTTTATTTGTTCTTTTTTTTACTGCTTTATGATATATGGTGAAAATATGTTGTTAGTTGCTGGTGAGTCGATTCTGAATCATGGCAACCCTATGTATGTAGAGTAGAACTGCTTCATAGCGTTGTCAAGGCTGTAATCTTTTGGAAGTAGATCACCAGGCCTGTCTTCCAAGGCAGACCTAGGTGGGTTTGAACCTACAACCTTTCAGCTAGTAGTCAAACACTTAATCATTTGCGCTACCCAGGGACTATGGTGCAAATATACAATTTATTTATCCAGCCTCCTGTCAATGGGCATTTGTGATTTTGAAAGCTTATACTATTCTGAACTGTGATGCAAGACCTGTCTTATATGTGTTCCTGGTACATACACATAAATATTTACCTTGAGTACATATCTTGGAAGGCAATTACTGGGTCATAACAAAAAAAATCCAAACCTTTTGCCGTTAAGTCAATTCCAACTCCGAGTGATCATACAGGACAGAGTAGAACTGCCCCATAGGTTTTCCAAGGAGTGGCTGGTGGATTTGAACTGCTGACCATTTGATTAGTAACATGAGCTCTGAACCATTGTGCCACCAGGGCTCCTACCGGGCCATAGGACACCCAAATGTTCAACTTTACAAGATTTACAACTTTACAGATTATTTTTTAAAAAACTGGTGGAGGCTATTTATACTCTGTAACACTTGGTATTGTCAGACTTAGTAATTTTTGGCAAATTTTTTGAAAAATGGTATTACACTGTGATCTGATACAAATTTTCAAGATTTTTCATGAGATCAATCAACTTTATCTGTTCATTGGACAAACGTATTTTGTATGAAATAACGTTCCTTTGCAGCCCTGGTGGAGCCCTGGTGGTGCAGCAGTTAAGAGCTCAGCGTGCTAACCAAAAGGTCAGCAGTTTGAATCCAGCAGCAGCTCCTTGGAAACCCTACAGGGCAGTTCTACTCTGCCCTATAGGGTCACTATGAGTCAGAATCAACTCAACAGCAACGGGTTTGGTTTTTTTTTTTTTTAGGTGGTGCAAACAGTTTGTGCTCAACTGTAACCTATAGATTGGCAGTCTGAACCCAACCAGCATTCCGTCGGAAGGAAAGGCTGGTGATCTGCTTCTGTTAAGATTACAGTCAAGAAAACCCTGTGAAACAATTCCATGCTGTAACACATGCAGTCACCATGGGTCAGAATCGACTTGGTGGCAACTAACAACAACAACAATTGTATGAAATACTTATTCATGCCTTTTGCCCATTTTTCTATTGAGTTTTTATTTTATTCTTATTGGGCTGCATGAGTAATTATATATATTCTTTTTTTGTTTTTAATTTTTTTACTATACTTTAGATGGAGGTTTACAGAGAAAACTAGTCTTTCATTAAACAATTAATACACATATTGTTTTGTGACATGGGTTGCCAACACCACGACATGTCAACACTCTCCCCTTCTCAACCTTGTGTTTTGCATTATGAGCTTTCCTGTCCCCTCCTGCCTTCTCGTCCTTGCCCCGGGGATGGTATGCCCGTTTAGTCTTGTTTTGTTTTATGGGCCTGTCTAATCTTTGGCTGAAGGGTGAACCTCAGGAGTGACTTCATTTCTGAGCTATAAGTGTGTCTGGGGGCCATACACTTGGGGTTTCTCCAGTCTCTGTGTCAGACCAGTAAGCCTGGTCTTATATATATTCTTGATACCAATCACCTCTAGCTACACACATTTCAAATATCTTCTCCCAGTTTGTGGCTTGTCTTGTCATTTTAGAGTTGTTAAAATTTTAATATGGTCAAATTTATCAATATCTTCTTTTACATAAATTAAATCACTTTACATATATGTACACATACATATGAAAAGGTGGTATTTGACATATATATGTACACATATTTTGTATACATTCCTATATTTATATGTATATAAGTATATGTATCTGTAAGTACATATCTGTATATATATATATATATATATGTATGTATATATATGTTGTTGTTGTTATTGAGTGCTATCCAGTCAGTTCCAACTCATAGCGACCCTATGTCCAACAGAACAAAACACTGCCCGGTCCTGTGCCATCCCCATGATCGTTGTTATGCTTGAACCCATTGTTGCAGCCACAGTGTCAATCCATCTCACTGAAGGTCTTCCTCTTTTTCAGGGACCTTCTACTTTACTAAGCATCATGTCCTTCTCCAAGGACTGGTCCTTCCTGATAACATGTCCAAGTATGTGAGACGCGTCTCATCATCCTCGCTTCTAAGGAACATTCTGGCTGTACTTCCTCCAAGACAGATTTGTTCATTCTTCTGGCAGTCCATGGTATATTCAATATTCTTTGCCAATATCATAATTCAAAGGCGTCAATTCTTCTTTGGTCTTCCTTATTCTTTGTCCAGCTTTCACATGCATATGAGGCGATTGAAAACACCATGCCTTGGGTCAGGTGCACCTTAGTCCTTAAAGTGATGTCTTTGCTTTTCAACACTTTAAAGAGGTCTTTTGCCAAATGCAATGTGTCACTTGATTTCTTGGTTGCTGATTCCTTGGATGTTGATTGTGTATCCAAGTAAAATGAAATCCTTGACAACTTCAATCTTTTCTCCGTTCATCATGATGTTGCTTCTTGGTTTAGTTGTGAGGATTTTTGTTTTCTTTATGTTGAGACATAAGCCATAGTGAAGGCTGTGGTCTTTGATCTTCACCAGTAAGTACTTCAAGTCCTCCTCATTTTCAGCAAGCAAGGTTGTGTCATCTGCTTATCACAGGTTGTTAATAAGTCTTCCTCCAAACATGATGCCGTGTTCTTCACATAGTCCAGCTTCTCAGATTATTTGCTCAGCATATAGGTTGAATAAGTATGGTGAAATGATACAACCCTGCTGGACACCTTTCCTGACTTTAAACCATGCAATATTCCTTTGTTCTGTTTGAATGACTGCCTCTTGGTCTCTGTACAGCTTCCTCATGAGCACAATTAATTGTTCTGGAATTCCCATTCTTTGCAATGTTATCCATAATTTGTTATGAGCCACACAGTCAAATGCCTTTGCAAAGTCAATAAAATACAGGTAAACATCTTTCTGGTATTCTCTGCTTTCAGTCAAGATCCATCTGACATCAGTAATGATATCCCTGGTTCCATGTGCTCTTCTGAATTTGGCTTGAATTTCTGGCAGTTGCATGTCAAGGTAGTATTGCAACTGCTTTTGAATGATCTTCAGCAAAATTTTACTTGCATGTGATGTTAATGATATTGCTCAATAATTTCCACATTCAGTCGGATGACCTTTATTTAGAATACGAATAAATATGGATCTATTCCAGCCAGGTAGCTATCTTCCAAATTTCTTGGGATAGACAAGTGAGCCCATCCATGGCTTCCTCCATTTGATGAAACATCTCAATTGGTATTCCATCAATTTCTGAAGGCTTGTTATTCATCAATACCTTCAGTGCAGCTTGGACTTCTTCCTTCAGTATCATTGGTTCTTGATCATATGCTACCTCCTGAAATGGTTGAACATCGCCCAATTCTTTTTGGTACAGTGACTCTGTGTATTCCTTCCATCTTATTTTGATGCTTCCTGCATCGTTCAATATTTTCCCTGCAGAATCCTTCGATATTGCAACTTGAGGCTTGAATTTTTTCTTCAGATCTTTCAGCTTGAGAAATGTCGAAAGTGTTCTTCCCTTTTGGTTTTCTAACTCCAGGTCTTTGCACACTTCATTATATTTTACTTTGTCTTCTCTAGCCGCCCTTTGAAATCTTCTGTTCAACTCTTTTACTTCATCATTTCTTTCTTTCACTTTAGCTACTCTGTTGTCAAGAGCAACTTTCAGAGTCTCTGCTAACATCCATCTTGGTCTTCTTTCTTTCTTGTCTTTTTAATGACATTTTTCTTTCTTCATGTATGATATCCTTAATGTCATTTCACAACTCTTCTGATCTTCAGTCAGTGTTCAATGTGTCAAATCTATTCTTGAAATGGTCTCAAAATTCAGGGGGATATACTCAAGGTCATACTGTGGCTCTGGTGGACTTGTTCTAATTTTCTTCAACTTCAGCTTGAATTTGCATATGAGCAATTGATGGTCTTTTTCTCATTTGGCCCTGGCCTTGTTCTGACTGCTGATATTGAGCTTTTCTACCATCTTTTTCCACAGAAGTAGTCAATTTGATTCCTATGTATTCCATCTGGCAAGGTCAGCATGTATAGTTGCCGTTTATGTTGTTGAAAAAAAGGTATTTGCAATGAAGAAGTCATTGGTCTTGCAAAATTCTATAATGCAATCTCTGGCTCGTGTCTATCACCAAGGCCATATTTTCCAGCTACCAATCCTTCTCTATTTCCAACTTCTGCATTCCAATTGCCAGTAATTATCAATGCACCTTGATTGCATGTTCAATCAATTTCAGACTGCAGAAGTTGGTAAAAATCTTTAATTTCTTCACCTTTGGCCTTAGTGATTGATGCATAAATTTGAATAATATTCATATTAACTGGTCTTCTGGTAGGCGTATGGATATTATCCTATTACTGATGCATTGTACCTCAGAATAGATCTTGAAATATTCTTTTTGACCATGAACTTGATGCTTTTCCTCTTCAATTTTTCATTCCAGGTGTCACGGATTGAATTGTGTCCCCCAAAAATATGTCAAATTGGCTAGGTCATGATTCCCAATATTGCATGATTGTCCACTATTTTGTCATCTAATTTTATCCCTATGTGTTGCAAATCCTATTACTATGATGTTAATGAGATGGATTAGTGACACTTATATTATTGAGATCTACAAGATTAGATTGTGTTTTAAGTCAATCTCTTTTGAGATATAAAAGAGAGAAGTGAGCAGAGAGATGGGGGGACCTCAAACAACCAAGAAAGCAGCACCGGGAGCAGAGCGCATCCTTTGGACCCGAGGTTCCTGGGCAGAGAAGCTCCTAGTCCAGGGGAAGATGGATGACAAAGACCTTCCTCCAGAGCTGACAGAGAAAGCTTTCCCTGGGAGCTGATGTCCTGAATTTGGACTTATTAGCCCACTAGACTGTGAGAGAGTAAACTTCTTTTTGTTAAAGCCATTCACTTGTGGTATTTCTGTTATAGCAGCACTAGATGACTAAGACCCCGGCACAGTAGGCTGTATGATTGTCTGATTCACAATCGCCAATACTAGTCCATTTCAGCTCACTAACGCCTAGGATATCGATGTTTCCACATTCCAATTCATTTTTGATGACTTCCAATTTTCCTAGATTCATACTGTATACATTCATGTTCCAGTTATTAATGGATCTTTGCAGCTGTTTCTTCACATTTTGAATTATGCCACATCAGCAAATGAAGTTACTGAAAGCTTGACTCCTTCCACATCTAAAGTTGACTCTGCTTTGAGGAGGCAGCTCTTTCCCAGTCTATTAAGTGCCTTCCAACCTAAGGGACTCATCTTCTGGTACTATGTCAGAAATTGTTTCGCTGCTGTTCATAAGGTTTTAGCTGGCCAGGGTATTCAGAAGTATACTGTCAGATCCCTTTCCTTAGTCTGTCTTAGTCTGGAAGCTCTGCTGAAACCTATCCACCAAGGATGACCCTGCTGGTGTTTGAAATACCGATGGCCAAGCTTCCAGTATTACAGCAACACACAATCCATCACAGTACGACAAACTGACAGACATGTGGTGGGTATATATGTACATATTTGTCAAGTATATTTTCATGATTTCAAAATCTCATTGATTCTATTAAAACCAAGTCATTTTAGGAATTAGAGACACTACAGTATGTATATACATTGTTTGCAAGCTATTTTCTGAAATGAGAATTTTTAAAAAAATTGCATCTTAATATTGAATAAATATCCACATTCAATTCTTTCATGAAGAACTCTGATTTTAAAAATCAACTGATAATTTCCTCTTGACCTTAGACCATAAAGAAATATAACTTATACACCTGCTCATTTCCCTAGATACATAGTATCTCCTGATACGTATTTCACATATATTATAGGCAGATAACTAATGTTGAATCCAAATATAAGAGAACACTACATAAAACCTTGAGTTATAAAATACATGCCATGACATACGGTGATAGCTAACACTTATGAAGCATTTGCTAAGTGCCATGCACTATTCTAAGCACCTCATAGTCATTAATACAACCAGTTCTCACAACAACCCTAAGAGGTAGGCTATTCCCGTTTTACACATAATAAAACTGGGACAGAGGTCAAGCATCTTGTCCCAGTTCTCCTAGAAAATAATGGAGCTAGAATTGACCCTGAGCTGTTAGCACACTTCTGAAAGTAAAAAAAACTGCTATTCAAAATACCCTGGTACGCTGGGTGTAAACCAGTAGCCAGTCCAGCAAACCAAAATGTGAATATAGAAACAACAGCTCTCAAGGATTTTTATGGAAATAATGGACCTAAACTGTTTTTTGTGGTTCTTCACATCCTTTAATATGTGGAAATTTACAATTAATCCCTTTCCAGTTAGTCTCCTTTTAGGTCATTCACCCATTTAGGTATCAGCACAGGGCAAGACTCAGTACCTGGAGCCTCACTAAAGGGGACCTCAAAAACTCTTGCTCTTTATGATGGCCAGAGGCACCTCTGTGCTAAACTCCTGTGTGCTCTCTTTTAGACAGAAACAAATATCACGTATCCAAACCTTCATTCAGTATAAGATGAAGGAAGAATGATGGGGATTCTGAAATACAGCTCAAAAGTGAGAGAAGCAGTGAAGTTGAGACCACAGGACTTCTAAGTCCTTATTATTTTTTCTTTTCCGCTGATTAATGATCATAAAAATTGCTGCTTAAAAAGAAAAAAAATCTCTGATAAGAAAAAACACTTTTTCACTTAAAGCACCCTGAAAAGCCCAATGTATTGTCAGGAGTGGATTAACCAGTAAGCAAGGTATGCACAGGCTTAATTGTGTTTACGTACTAATCTCTAGTGCATAATTTCACATGGGTTTCACCACATCTTAAATTGAGCTGCAGTTAATACTCACTGGAGATCTCAGATCTTGCACAGAACAAGGACTTAGTATTTGTTGAAGGAACAATAAAGGGAGTCATTAATTACTTTTTGTCTATGATATGTGATCCTTGTTTTATCATAACATTTTCCTAAATATTGGCATACTTGAAATTCAAATGGGAAAAGAACATGGCTTCTCCATTGTAGAATGGAGAGTTTATCTTAAAACTACTTTTTACTTAATGATTGAGTTTTGAGTTTTCTAATAAACTATATATTTTAACCTATTAGCAATAACATAACATGGCATCTGGATTAGAGGAAGATTCATTAACAACCTACAATATGCAGATGACACAATCTTGCTTGCTGAAAACGAAGAGAATTTGAAGCACTTACTGAGGAAGATCAAAGGCTACAGCCTTCAGTATGGATTACACCTCAACATAAAGAAAACAAAAATCTTCACAACTGAAACAGTAAGCAACATCATGGTAAAGGGAGAAAATATTAAAGTTGTCAACAATTTCATTTTACTCAGGCCCACTATCAACACTCATGGAAGCAGCAATCAAGCAATCAAACGAAGTATTGCATTGGGCAAATCTGCTGCAAAAGACCTCTTTAAAGTGTTAAAAAACAAAGATGTCACCTTGAAGACTAAGATGCACCTGACCCAGGCCATGGTGTTTTCAATCGCCTCATATACATGCGAAAGCTGGACAATGAATAAGGAAGATAGAAGAAGAATTGACACCTTCAAATTATGGTGTTGGTGAAAAATACTGAATATACTATGAACTGCCAAAAGAAGGAACAAATTTGTCCTGAAATAAGTACAGCCAGAATGCTCTTTAGATGCAAGAACGGCGAGACTACATCTCATATACTTTGGACATGTTACCAGGAGGGATCAGTCCATGGGGAAGGACATCATGCTTGGTAAAGTAGAGGGTCAGCAAAAAAGAGGAAGACCCTCAAGGAGATGGATTGACACGGTGTCTGCAACAACGGGCATGACAATGATCAAGAGGATGGTGGAGGATGGTGCAGCGTTTTGTTCTGTTGTACATGGGCTTGTTATACGTCAGAATAGACTTGATGGCACCTGACTAACAGTAATACCATTAAGAAAGTAATTTGGGGAGAGTACTGCTACCTCTGTGTCTTCATTTCAAAGGAAGCCTTGGCTATCCAGTATGGTATTTCAAATCTTGCATATAGGTTGTAAATTAAAATTAATTTTATTATTCACTTAAGGTTTTCAAGACTTTTTTTTCGGAAACCCCTCCCCTTTATTTTTTACATGTGATTCAAATGAAATTCTGTTTAATGAAGGTATATTTTGGCATTTTAAGAGCTATAGAATTGAGGTAAAATCCACATTATTAGCCCCAGGAGATCACTCTAACAATCAAACACAAAATTAATTTCTCAAAACACACATAAAGAAGAGAGAACTCCCTGTAGCTTCTGTCAGCTGTCAAAAAACAGTGATATATTATTCTTCTCCACTAAGATGCTTCACCACCAGCAGGTTTGAGTTAACATTATTATGATAGTGAATGACCCTAAAGAGGGCTCTCTGGTTCATTTAAGGCCCCTTCCTAATAACCTACAGCTGTGTGAACACCAGCAGCTGTGGGAGTTTCTGACGGGCATGTTGAAAATGTTGGTATGTCTCTCCATACGGTTCTTATGGGTTTCCTTTGAGGACTCATAATATTCCATCAGTCCAGCTGTCAGTGGCTGATTCCTCAGCTGAAATGATGACTTGAAAAGCTATTCACAAGTCTTTTAATTGTTTCTCGTGGATGTTACTAAAAAGTTAGGAGGTCTTTGTTTGCAGTGGATGCAAAATGGAGAGAAGTTCATTTTAAGTGAAAACAGCCAAGGTTCTGAATAGGAAAATCCCCCAAAACCTCAGTAAACTTTTGTGTTGCATACTCAAGTCCACATGCTTGTTATGATACAAAGTCATTTGGAGGAGAAATTGTTATTGCTTAGATTACATGGAAATGTAATCAAACTTTTGAAAAGGAAGCCCAAATGCAGCATTGGGCACAAGTTGAAGAAGTGATCTTATTTTGTTGGCTTGTAAAGGAGGCATTTAAAACTCTAACTTGTTTTCTGAGGAAAAGCAATGAACATTAAGAGGTAATGGCAGTTTTACTGTAAAACTTTAATTTGGGAAGAATTTGTGGAATCATTATTCTTTTATTTGAGAAAACAAAGAAAGGCACTATTGAAAAATAGCAGAGTATATACAAAACTATATATAACATTAAATGGAATTTAAAGGGGGAAATTATGAGAGGTAACTATCTAAACCTAATTCTGTAATAAGAAAAAAGTTTTACTTTTATAATCTTTTATATTAATACTAAATCTTAATTTAGAGCCAGTTTTATAGAACCTTAGCAATTTATTGCCTAAGATCTCAGAAGAAAAAAATGTTATACGTTACCCTCATCACTGCATTTTAGATATTTGCTTTGTTTTTGAAGTTGAAAACCCCCTTTGTTTTAAGAAGCTTAGTGGAAAGGAAACAGTTTCTAGGGGAGATAATTTAGACTCGGTTTGCCTTTGTATCTTTTGTTGTTAGGTGTTGTCGAGTTGGTTCCAGCTCATAGCGAACCTATGCACAACAGAACTTCCTGGTCCTGTGCCATCCTCACAATTGTTGCTAAGTTTGAGCTCATTGTTGCAGTCACTATGTCAATCCATCTCATTGAGGGTCTTCCTCTTTTTCTATGGCCCTCTACCTATTTTAATACGCATGATGTCCTTCTCCAGGGACTGAACCTCCTGATAATGTATCCAAAGCATATGAGATGAATTCTTGCCATCCTCACTTCTGAGGAGCATTCTGACTTCTTCCAAGACAGATTTGTTCATTTTTCTGGCAGTCCATGGTATATTCAATATTCTCCTTCAACATCATAATTCAAATACATCAGTTTTTCTTCCATCTTCCTTAGTCATCGACCAGCTTTCACATGCATTTGAGGCAAATGAAAATACCATGGCTTAGGTTACTCGCACCTTAGTCCTCAAAATCTTTTCAACTCTTTAAAGAGGTCCTTTCAAGCAGGTTTGCCAAATGCATGCAGTACGTAGTTAGATTTCTTGACTGCTGCTTCCATGGGCGTTGATTGTGGATCCAAGAAAAATGACATTGTTGACAACTTCAATATTTTCTCCATTTGTCATGATGTTGCTTATTGGTCCAGTTGTGAGGATTTTTGTTTCTTTACTTTGAGGGGTAATCCATACTGAAATCTGTAGTTTTTGTTTGTTTCCCTTTCTTTTCAAAAAAATTTTTTATTGTGCATTAGGTGAAAGTTTACAGAGCAAATTAGTTTCCCGTTCAGTAGTTTGCACATAAAGTGTTCTGTGACATTGGTTTCATTCCCCACAATATGTCAGTTCTCTCCCCATTTCTACCCTGGGTTCCCTCTTTCCTTTTATCCTGATTTTATATCCCTTCCTGCCTTCCCATCTTTCTTTTTGGGCAAATGTTACCCTTTTGATCTCATATAATCATTCTAAGAAGCACATTCTCTCGAGTATTGGTGTTTCTTTTTAAAATTTTTTTTTTTGTAGTTTAAATGAAGTTTACATTTGAAGTTAGTCTCCCATACAAAAATTTATTCATACACTGTTATGTGACCCTAACTGCTCTCTCCATACTGTGACAGCATAATTCTCCTTTCCACCCCCGATCTCCCATGTCCATTCAACCAGCTCCTAACCCTCTCTGCCTTCCCATCTCACCTCCGGACAGAAGCCGCCCATTTAGTCTCTTGTATCTACTTGAGCTAAGAGGCACACTCCTCAAGAGTATCACTTTATGTCCCACAGTCCAGTCCAATCCCTGTCTGAAGCGCTGGCCTCGGAAATTGTTTTCGTTCTGGGCTGATAGAGAATCCAAGGGCCATGCTTTCCAGGGTTCCTCCAGTCTCAGTCAGACCATTAAGTCTGGTCTTCTTACTAGAATTTGAGTTCTGCACCCCACCTTTCTCCTGCTCCATCAGGGACTCTCTGT
>NW_004443973.1:3072088-3074151 GCF_000243295.1 Trichechus manatus latirostris | reverse complement strand
TTTTGCTGTGTCCCAAAGCTTCTGGTAGGATGTGTTTTCATTCTTGTTTGAGTCTATGAATTTTTTTATTACATCCTTAATTTCTTCTATAACCCAGTAGTTTTTGAGCAAGATGTTCAGTTTCCATGTGTTTGATTTTTTTTCCTTGCTTATTCTGTTGTTGATTTCTACTTTTATGGCTTTATGGTCAGAAAAGATGCTTTGTAATATTTTGATGTTTTGGATTCTGTTAAGGCTTCCTTTATGGCCTGATACGTGGTCTCTTCTGGAGAATGTTCCACGTGTATTGGAAAAGAAAGTATACTTGGTTGATTTTGGGTGCAGTGTTCAGTATATGTCTAAGAGATCAGGTTGACTGTAGCATTTAGCTCTTCTGTGTCTTTGTTGAGCTTCTTTCTGGATGTTCTATCACCAAAAGTGTCATGTTGAAGTCTCCTACTACTATTGTGGAGTTGTCTATCTTTCTTTTCAGTGCTGTTAGAGTTTCTTTTATGTATTTTGGAGGCCTGTCACTGGGTGTGTAAATATTTATTATAGCTATTTTCCTCCCGGTGTATTGATCCTTTAATCATTATATAGTGACCTTCCTTATCCTTTGTGGTGGTTTTTAGCTTAAAGTCTATTTTGTCAGAGATTAATATTGCCACTCCTGCTCTTTTTTAAGTGTTGTTTGCTTGATATATTTTTTTCCATCCTTTGAGTTTTAGTTTGTTTGTGTCTTTAAGTCTAAGGTGTGTCTCTTGTAGGCGGCGTATAGACGGATCATGCTTTTATATCCAATCTGCCACTCTCTGTCTCTTTACTGGTGCATTTAGTCTGCTTACATTCAGCGTAATTGTTGATAGGTATGAGTTTAGTGCTGTCATTTTGAGGTCTTTTTTTTTGTGTTGTTCACAGTTTCATTGTTCCCCTTAATTTTCGGTGCTGAGTTGTTTTTCTTTATGTATTTTCTTTTCATCTTTTTCATTGTTGTTGATTTTGTGTTTGCTGAATCTTTATATTTTTCTAGTTTTATATTTTGATTTGTAGGATTGTTAGTTTCCTTTGGGGTTACCTTAATATCTACCCCTATTTTTCTAAGTTTATACCAGTCTTTTATTTCTTTATATCGCCTTGACTTCCCCTCCATATTAGAAATCTATGTCTACATTTTTTAAGTCCCTCTTTTTTTGTTTTAATATTGTCATTTTTTACATATTGATATCTCTGTTTCCCTATTTTCAATGTTGTAGCTTTGACGTATTTTCGTGACTTCCCTATCTGAGTCGATATCTGATTGCTCTGTCCTGTGTTCTAGTCTTGCGTTGTTATCTGATGTTACTGATTTTCTAACTGGAGGACTCCCTTTAGTATTTCTTGTAATTTTGGTTTGTTTTTTGCAAATTCTGTAAACTTCTGTTTATCTGGAAATGCCCTAATTTCGCCATCATATTTGAGAGACAGTTTTGCTGGATATATAATTCTTGGCTGGAAGTTTTTTTCCTTCACGGCTTTATATAAGTCATCCCATTGCCTTCTTGCCTGCAGGGTTTCTGCTGAGTAGTCCGAGCGTATTCTTACTGACACTCCTTTGTAGATGACTTTTTGTTTATCCCTAGCTGTTCTTAAAATTCTCTCTTTATCTTTGGTTTTGGCAAATTTGATTATAGTATGTCTTGGTGACGTTCTTTTGGGATCTACCTTATGTGGGGTTCGAGGAGCATCTTGGATAGACATCTTGTCATTTTTCACGATATCAGGGAAGTTTTATGCCAAAAAATCTTCAACAATTCTCTTTGTATTCTCTGTTATCCCCCCACCCCACCCTGTTCTGGTACTCCAATAACTCGTAGGTTATTCCTCTTGATAGAGTCCCACACAATTCTTACGGTTTCTTCATTTTTTTAAATCCTTTTATCTGATTTTTCCTCATATAAGTTGGTGTCAAGTGCTTTAGCTTCCATCTCACTATTTCTGACTTTCATTGCCTCAATTCTGCTCCTAAGACTTTCTATTGAGTTGTCTAATTCTGAAATTTTATTGTTAATCTTCTGGATTTCTGATTGCTGTCTCTCTATGGATTC
>NW_004443973.1:3052298-3071975 GCF_000243295.1 Trichechus manatus latirostris | reverse complement strand
AGTTCTGTATATTAATCTTTTGTATTCTGCCTCTGGTAATTCCAAGAATTTCTCTTCCTCCAGAAAATTTATTGATTCTTTATTTTGGGAGCTTGCTGAAGCCATCATGAACTGCCTCTTTATGTGATTTGATATTGACTGTTGTCTCCAAGCCATCAATAAGTTATTATAATTTTATTTTATGTTTGTTTACTGTGTCCTAGCTTCTTGTTTTGTTTTGTTTTGCTATGCCCAAATAGGCTGCTCGTTTGTGCTACTTTGATTATGGGTGCCTTTGGAGCGCTAACATACTGTCACCAGGTAGTTAGGTCTGTAATTAAGTATGTGTGCCCAGGAGTCCGTTAAATTTTCCTGTATGAATTCAGCTCAGGTGTCCAGGCAGCCAGTTACCAAGTGTGTGGTGCAGTCTTAGAGAGGCATGAGTGATTGTTGTAGGCACATGTATCTAGCTGTAGTAGTGGGTCATGCTCTGAGCAAGGCAGGGGCCTAATGGCTGCCCCTGAGTGTCTGAAAGGAAAGCGTGTCCCTGTTCCCTAGAACGAGTGAGTAGGTGAGTTTTGCAGCTGGACTATGAGCACCCTACTCTGTTGGCTGTAAGGACTGGGGGGCACTACTTATTCTTGGACCCCTGAAGCAGGTGGCTAGGTGCTGTGGGTGGAGTCACCACTCCTCAAGCCCCTGATGCAGACAGGTAAGGTGCCTGCTTAAAGGGCACAGCAGTGTCAAGGGTCTCAAATCTGCCACTTCACAGCTGAAAAACAGTTGAAGTTAGACTTCCAGTGTTTACCCTGTTGTACTATGGAAGTGAGGGCTTACGCTGTTGAGATGGGTCCACACTAGTCTATACAGGGGTGGAAGGCACTGAAAAGTCTGCAGACCCCTTATGCCTGTGCCTAGGCAAAGGAGCTGTGCCAACCCTGAGTTCCTAGCTTAGGTGAGCCTGTAGCTTATTTTTTCTGTTTGTTAATTTGTTCCTTCTCCAAGGCCAGAAGAATGGGTCAGGGTGCCTTATGGGATTTACTTCCAGCCCAGGGGACTCAGAGATAGCTGAAGCTGGCTGGACCTGGTGCAGAGCAGGGAGGGAGAAGGAAAATTGGAGAGAGGTATTTCCCAAACGTGTTTTTTTTTTTTTTTAAATCCCCGCAAAAGGCTACACGCATGTGCTTATCTTTAGCCACTTGGAAGCTGCTTTTCACTGGTTTGGAGTGTCCAAACAGAATCTCTGCTGCTGGATCTCTCTTGACATGGAAACTGACTCCTGAGCAAGCAAGCAGAGCTGTATGCCCACCTCTCTGCATAACCCGAACCGATCTGGGCTGAAGGTCTGCGGCTACCACTGGGTCAGGTCAGGTTACTCCTTGCTGCTTCCAAACCATCTCTCTCTCCCCCCGCCACTCAGTCCAATTCCTCAACTTTGCCTTGTTCAGGGCTCCTAGATATTCATATACAATCAAATCACTTGTTTTTCCAGGTCTTTGTTGTAAGAGGGACATAGGAAGCCATCTGACTACTCTGCTATCTTGGCCTCACCTCCGTATTAGTGTTTATTTTATGAACCTGTTTATGGTTTGGCTGAAAGATGATCTCCGTGAATGGCTAAAGTTGCAGCTCAGAATTGTGTCTTAGGGCCATAGTCTTGGGAGGTTCTCTAGTCTCTGTCAGACCACTAAGTCTGGTCTTTTTTGTGATTTTGATCTTTTGTTCTACATTTTTTTCTCCTGTTCTGTCCAAGATCTCTGTTGTGATCCCAGTCATAGTGGTCGGTAGTGGTGGCTGGGCACCATCTTGTTCCTCTGGTTTTGGGGTCATGTAGTCCATGTGGTCCATTAGTCTTTTGGATTAATTGCTCCTTTGAGTCTTTGCTTTTCTTCACTCTTCTTTGCTCTGGATGGTAAGAGACAAATAGTTGCATCTTAGATGGCTGCTCGCAAGCTTTTAAGATGCTACTCACTAAAGTAGAATGCAAAACTTTGTCTTGGTGTGAATTACTTTGTGCCAGTTGACGTTGATGTCGCCTGTGTCTATGTCCCTTTGCCTCTGAGCCTAGGAACTTCATCCCATGAAGTACTTTGTTATGTATAAGAAATTGATGTAATTGTGGCCCTTGTGTGCTCTATTGTCTTATTAATATATAAGAAGCATGGGCAGTTCTACTCTGTCCTATACAGTCCCTATGAGTCGGAAATGACTCAATGGCAACAGGTTTAGTTTTTTTGTACGATTATGTAGGAGCCCTGGTGGTGCAGTGGTTAAGAGCTTAGCTGCTAACCCAAAGGCTGGCAATTCAAATCTACCAGCTGCTCCTTGGAAACTCTATGGGGCAGTTCCACTCTGTCCTATGAGTCAGAATTGACTCAATAGCAATGGACAGTTATGTATCTAGAAATATCCACCAGTAAACCTATATCTGCAAGAGGGTGTATTCCTTTACACCCTCGCAAGCCTCTTGGCATACCTATCTACCTATGTATCCATTTATAAATTATTGTTTATTAATATTATTGGTGCAGGATTGTCTTTGTTATAGTAATTACTGTAATTGCCCTTTGTTCTTGGGTTCCTCTCTGTGTACCCCCTTGCCCTGTCATGTCTTCTATCTGTTTAGTAATTCCATCCCCTCATCCCTAGTAATCATCAAAGAAGGTGTTTTTTTTTCTTTTTTTCTGTATGTAAATCTTTTCTTGTTTATTTACAATAGTGGTCTCATACAATATTTGTCCTTTTGTGAGTGAGTTATTTCACTCAGCTTAATGACCTCCAAATTCATCCATGTTGTGAGATGTTCCGCAGATTGTCATTAGTCTGTATCATCACTTGGTATTTCATTGTGTTTATCTACCAGTTTGTTAACCCATTCATCTGTTGATAGGCACTTAGGTTGTTTCCATCTTTTTGTTATTGTGAATAATGTTGCAATAGACATATGGGTGTGCATATGTCTATTTGTATCATGACTCTTATTTCTTTGGGGTATATACCTAGAAGTGATATTGCTAGGTCATATGGTATTTTATTTCTAGCTTTTTTAAGGAAGCACCATACTGTTTTCCATAGTGGTTGTACCATTTTACATTCCCACCAGCGGTGCATAAGAGTTCCAGTCTCCCACAACCTGTCCAATATTTGTTATTTTCAGTTTTTTTTTTATTAGCACCAGTAATGTTGGGTTGAGATGATATCTCATTGTAGTATTGCTTTGCATCTCTCTAATGGTTAGTGAAAGAGCCCTGGTGCCACAATGGTTAAGCACTTAGTCACTAACTGAAAAGTTGACAGTTTGAATCCACCAGCCGCTCCTTGGGAGAAAGATATGACAGTCTGCTTCCATAAAGATTAATGCCTTGGAAATCCTATGGGGAAGTTCTGCTCTGTCCTACAGGGTCAGTATGAGTTGGAATAACCTAGCAGCAGTAGGTAATGGATAATGATTGTGAACATTTCTTCATATGTTTTTCAGCTGCCTGAATGTCTTCTTTGGTAAAGTGTCTTTTCATATCCTTTGCCCATTTTCTAAATGGATTGTTTGGCTTTTTGTTGTTGAGGTCCTGAAGCTTTCTGTATGTTTTAGAGATTAGAAACTTGTTGGATATGTCTTATCCAAAATTGTTTATCCCAGTGTGTAGGTTCTCTTTTACTCTTCTGGCGAAGTCTTTTGATAAACATAAATGTTTAATTTTTAGGAGGTCCCATTTATCTAGTTTATCTTCTGCAGTTTGTGTATTTTTAGTTATGTTTGGTATTCTACTTATGTCATATATTAGGCTTCAAGCAATGTCATTGTTTTTTCTTCCGTGATCTTTATAGTTTTAGGTTCTATATTTAGGTCTTCAATCCATTTTGAGTTAGTTTTTGTATATGGTGTGAGGTATGGGTCCTGTTTCATTTTTTTACAGATAGGCATCTAGTTTTGTCAGCACCATTTGTTAAACTGATTTTCTTTTCCCCGTTTAATGGACTTTGGCCCTTTGTCAAAGATCAGCTATCCATAGGTAGATGCATTTATATCTGGGTTCTCAATTCTTTTCCATTGGTCTATGTTCTGTTGTTTTACCAGTAGCAGGCTGTTTTGACTACTGTGGCTGTATAGTATGTTCTGAGATCAGGTAGTGTGAGGTCTCCTACTTTGTTCTTCTTTTTCAATAGTGGTTTACTTATCTGAGGCCTCTTTCCTTTCCATAAAAAGTTGGTGATTCATTTTTCCATCTAGTTAAAAAATGCTGTTGGAATTTGGAACAGGATTGCATTATATCTGTAGATTGCTTTGGGTAGTACTGACATTTTCACAATGTTGAGTCTTCATATCCATGAGCATGGTATGTTTTTTCCATTTATGTAGGTATCTTTTGGTTTCTTGCACTAACGTTTTGTAGTTTTCTTTGTATAGGTTTTTTATCTCCCTGATTAGATTTATTCCTAAGTATTTTATCTTTTGGGAGACTATTGTAAATGGTATTGTTTCTTGATTTCCTTTCAAAGTTCTTTTTGTTGGTGTAGGAATCTAATGGATTTTTGTATGTTGATCTTGTATCCTGCTACTTTGTTGAATCCTTCTATTAGTTCCAGTAACTTTCTTGTGGAATCTTTGGGGTTTTCTATGTAAAGGATCATGTCATCTGTGAATAGGGACAGTTTTACTTCTTCCTTTCCAATTCGAATTCCCTTTATTTCTTTTTCTGGCCTTATTGCTGTAGCTATGACTTCCAGCACAGTGATGAATAAAATTGGTGATAAAGGACATCCTTGTCTGGTCAAATAATCAGAGCTTAGTCTTATTGGTTCACCTTTGTAGGTGACTTGATTTTTCTCAAGCTGCTCTCAGGATTCCTTCTTTGTCTTTGGTTTTGGCAAGTTTGATTATAATATGTCTTGGTGACTTTCTTTTGGAATCTATCCTGTATGGAGTTTGTTGTGCTTCTTGGATGGATATCTTCTCATCTTTTATGATATTGGGGAAGTTTTCTTCCAGCAAATCATCAACAATTCTGTGTTTTCTATTACCTCCCTCTGTTCTGGAACTCCAATCATGTGCAAATTTTTGCTCTTGATTGTGTCCCACGTAATTCTTAGAATTTTAAAATTTTTCTTCATTCTTTTTTCTTATTTTTCCTCAAACAAATTAGTGTTAGGGATTTGTCTTCAAATTCACAGATTCTGTCTTCCATTGTTTCAATCTGCTCCTATATCCTTGTATTGAGTTGTCTATTTCTGAAAATTTATTGTTAATATTTTGGATTTCTAGCTGCTACTTTTGTATGGTTTCTGTCTATTTATTTTGTAATTTTGTTCCTGTATTCTTTTTCTGAATTCTTCTATTGCTTTGCCTGTGTTTTCCTTGATTTTGTCTATATTTTCCTTGGTTTTGTCTGTTTTTTCCTTGATCTCTTGGAGAGCCCTGCATATCAGCTTTTTGAATTCCTTATCAGGTAGTTTCATTACATTTCTTCCTCTGGAAGTTTTTCTGGTTCTTTATTTTGGTCATTTGTTGGAACCATCTTGCCCTGCTTCTTTAAGTGATTTGATATTGTCTGTTTTCTCCAAGGCATCAAGGAGTTATTATATTTATTTATTTATTGTATGTTTGTTTACTATATCCTGAATTTTTATTTTTACATACTTGAGTAGTCTGGGCATGTGTACTATTCTGGTCACTAATCTGGCTGCACTGGAGCTCTCACCTCCTGTCTCCAGGTGGGTGGGGCAGGGACTGTGTGTGTATGTGTGAGTGCAGTCTCTGTTCACTGGTCTTGCAGGGCTGCTGAGGATTTAGTTGGTGTTTCTGGTGAGGTGATGTATCTTTCTGGCTGTTCACCTAGCAGTGGGTGCAGGGGGCATCATTCTCCATGGTCACTGTGTTCGGTATTTTGTGTGTGCTCTGCCGATTGCCAGTTGGTCAGAGTGAGGTTGCCAGGTCATCTGTCACCAGGTGGGTGGTGCAAAAACTCTCAATGATCGTCCTAGGTAGGCAGGGCTACATGGGGGTGTTCAGAGTATACAGAAGCCTCTGGTTACAGGAGGGGGGGTGTGCAGGGGGAGAAAAAGGGAGGATGTCACCTGTCCATGTGTGCCCAGGGAACGTGTTCCCCTGTCCACTAGAGCATGTCACAGGAGAGGTTAGGCAGCTGGTCATTGGGCACATGGCACAGGGACTAGATGGTGTAGGAGGCACTGCCGGTCCTCAGGTCCCTGGCATGTGTGACTGGAGGGAGTAGGAGGCACCATTGGTCCTCAGACCCATGGTGTGGGTGGGTCAGAAGGAGTAGGAGGCACTGCTGGCCCTCACACCCCCAGCATGGGTGGCTGGAGGAAGTAGGATGCACCACCAGCCCTCAGGTCCCCGGCACGGGTAGCTGGAAGGAGTAGAAGTCACCACTGATCCTCGGGCCTCCAGTGTAGGTGGCTGGAGGGAGGAAGAGGTGCTGCAGGTCTGTGAGCCCCCAGTGCGAGTGGCTGAGTGAAGGGATAGGCACCTCCAGTCCATGCACTTCTGGTTTAGGGGACGGGACAGTGTTGGATGCTGCCAGATTGTGATTGTGTGTGGGGAGGGAGGATAGATGAGGCAGTTGAGGGCCCCACAGGACTGTGAACCTCCGGAATGGGGGTCTGGGGTGGGGACCGTGGGTGAGGTTCATGCACTTAGCTTTCACAGGGTGGGGAGTACTCCTGTCTGGCTCTGGATGTGGGTACAGAGTCACTCCTGCTTGGTTGCACCAGGTGATAAGGGTTTTGGCTAGGAATACTACTTGCTTTGTCTCAATATTGCTGCGCAGTGCAGGTTTGGCTAGCAGGGCACCAGTGATCTGTAATTCTCCACGTCTGCTGTTTTTATACCATCTCTCCTTCCACTTGGTGCTCACTCTGATTCTTTAGCCTTGTCTTTGATGCTGAGAGTTCCAAAGTTGTCATCTATATCTGATTCACTTGTTTTCTCAGTTCTTTGTTGTAAGAGGGATATTATGAATTGTCTGACTACTCTGCCATCTTGGATCACCCCAAGGCTGTGGTCTTTGATCTTCATTAGTAAGTGTTAAAGTCTTCTTCACTTTCAGCAAGCAAGGTTGTATTATCTGTATACTGCAGGTTGTCAATGAGTCTTCCTCCAATCCTGTGGCCATATTCTTCTTCATATAGTCTTTCTCAGATTATTTGTTCAGCATTCAGATTGAATAAGCATGGTGAAAGGATACAACCCTGATGCACACCTTTGCTGATTTTAAACCATGCAATATCCCCTTGTTCTGTTCCAACAACTGCCTTGGTCTATGTACAGTTTCTGCATCAGTACAGTTAAGTATCTGTCCTTCTCTTATCTATAAAAATTCATTTAATTTCCCGTGATTTTGCTTACCTGCTTCCACGTTGTTGTTGTTAGGTGCCATTGTGCCAGTTCCGACTCATAGCAACCCTACGTGCAACAGAACAAAACACTGCCCAGTCCTGCACCATCCTCGCAATCGTTGCTATGCTTGAGCCCATTGTTGCAGCCACTCCGTCAATCCATCTCTTTTAGGGTCTTCCTCTTTTTCACTGACTCTCTACTTTACTAAGTAAGCATGATGTCCTTCTCCAGGGTCTGATCCCTCCTGATAACATGTCCAAAGTATGTGACACGTAGTCTCGTAACCCTTGCTTCTAAGGAGAATTCTGGTTGTACTTCTTCCAAGACAGATTTGTTCATTCTTTTGGCAGTCCATGGTATATTCAATATTCTTCACCAACACCACAATTCAAATGCGTCAACTCTTCTAAAGTCTTCCTTATTCATCGTCCAGCTTTCCCATGCATGTGAGGTGACTGAAAACACCGCAGCTTGGGTCAGGCACACCTTAGTCTTCAAGATGACACCTTTCTTTTTAACACCTTAAAGAGGTCTTTTGCAGCAGATTTGTCTAATGCACTGTGTCTTTTGATTTCTTGACTGCTGCTTCCATGGGTGTTGATTGTGGATCCAAGTAAAATGAAATCCTTGACAACTTCAATCTTTTCTCTGTTTATCATGATGTTGCTTATTGGTCCAGTTGTGAGGATTTTTGTTTTCTTTATGTTGAGGTGTAATCCATGGTGAAGGCTGTGGTCTCTGATCTTTATCAGTAAGTGCTTCAAGTCCTCTTCACTTTCAGCAAGAAAGGTTGTGTCATCTGCATATCGCAGGTTGTTAATGAGTCTTCCTCCAATCCTGATGCCAGGTTCTTCTTTATATAGTTCAGCTTCTCAGAGTATTTGCTCAGCATACAGATTGAATAAGTATGGTGAAAGCATACAACCCTGACACACACCTTTCCTGACTTTAAACCATGCAGTATCCCCTTGTCCTGTTCAAATGACTGCCTCTTGATCCATATACAGGTTCCACATGAACGCAATCATGTGTTCTGGAATTCCCATTCTTCTCAATGTTATCCATAATTTGTTGTGATCCACACAGTCAAATGCCTTTGCATAGTCAATAAAACACAGGTAAACATCTTTCTCGTATTCTTTTTTTTTTCAGCCAGGATCCATCTAACATCAGCAATGGTATCCTTGGTTCCATGTCCTCTTCTAAATCCGGCTTGAATTTCCAACAGTTTCCTATCGATATACTGCTACAGCTGCTTTTGAAAGATCTTCAGCAAAATTTTGCTTGCATGTGATATTAATGATAATGTTTGATAATTTCTGCATTCTGTTGGACCACCTTTCTTGGGAATAGGCATAAATATAGATCTCTTCCAGTCGGTTGGCCAGGTCTCTCAAATTTCTTGGCATGAACAAGTGAACGCTTCCAGCCCTGCATCGGTTTGTTGAAATATCTCAATTGGTATTCCTTCAATTCCTGGAGCCTGGTTTTTCGCCAATGCCTTCAGTGGAGCTTGGACTTCTTCCTTCAGTACCATCAGTTCCTGATCATATGCTGCCTCCTGAAATGGCTGAACGTCAACCAATTCTTTTTGGTACAGTGACTCTGTATATTCCTCCCATCTTCTTTTGATGCGTCCTGTGTCATTTGATATTTTCCTTGCAGAATCCTTCGATATTGCAACTTGAGGCTTGAATTTTTAGTTCAGTTCTTTCAGCTTGAAAAATGCTGAGTGTGTTCTTCTCTTTTGGTTTTCTAACTCCAGGTCTTTGCACATTTCATTATAATATTTTACTTTGTCTTCTCAAGTCACCCTTTGAAATCTGTTAAGCTCATTCACTTTGTCATTTCTTCCTTTCATTTTAGCTATTCGATGTTCAAGAGCAAGTTTCAGAGTCTCTTCTGACATCCGTTTTGGTCTTTTCTTTCTTTCCTATCTTTTTAATGACTTTATGCTTTCTTCATGTATGATGTCCTTGATGTCATTCCACAACTTGTCTGTTGTACTTTGGTTCTTATGGTCTTGTTTTAATTTTCTTCAATTTCAACTTGAACTTGCATATGAGCAATTGGTTGTCTGTTCAGCAGTTGGCCCCTGGCCTTGTTCTGACTGATGATTTTAAGCTTTTTCATTGTCCCTTTCCACGGAAGTAGTAGATTTGATTCCTGTATATTTCATCTGGTGAGATCCATGTGTATAGTCACCGTTTATGTTGCTGAAAAACAAAATAACACAACATAACATAACATAAGCCTCTACAGTAGGACAAACTGACAGACACATGGGGGACCTGCTCCCATAGAAGGTATGAAAACACCAACCTAACTACAGGGTATGAGGAAAGTCCTTATAAATATTTATAAATACTTATCCAATAGTTCTAAGGTCTGTACAAGTAATCCTGAAACAAAAATGTATAATACTGATTTTCCTATTTCTTTATCAAATAACAAAACAAAACAAAAACAAGCAACCCAAAACAGATGCCATAGAATCAACTCAGACTCAGGGTGACTCCATGTATTTCAGTGTAAAACTATGTCCCATAGGATTTTCAATGGCTTTGATCTTTCAGAAGTAGATTACCAGGCTTTTCTCTGAGGCGTGTCTGGGTGGATTCGATCCACCAAGCATTTATTTTATAGCCAAGTGCTAAACTGTTAGTGCCACCCATGAACTCCAAGAAGCACATAATGCTGAATATAGTTCCTGAAACTAAATGGAGAAAAAAATATGAGAAGCAAATTTGAGGTGAGACGGATAAGGATAAAGTAGTAAATATAATCATTACATGAAACTATTTCATTAGTTTTCAATTTTTCTTGAAACCACTATGGTAATTTTACAAGGAGGATGTAAGAATAAACAGATTTAAGCTAATGCTTATGGATATAGGGAGAAATAAAGAATACTTAGGGAAACAGAAAGTTATTTGTAAGTCTAAACTGTGACATAAGGAAATCTCATAGCTCTGTCAGCTAGAAGCGAGATAATATAGTGTCCAGGCATTTCTTAACTGGAAATACCTTTTTCTCAGCCCAAAAAGCGGCTTTCCATCTCTTCTAGCATCTGCTTACTGTGATTCAAGAATTTTCCCAATTTAACAAGTAGGTGTGACATTTATAAGAATAAACCAAACCAAACTATACCTGTTGCTATTGTCTATTCCAACTCATGATGACCCTATGTTTTTCAGAGTAGAACTGCTCCGTAGGATTTCCTAGACTGTAAATCTTTATGGAAGCAGACTGCCACATCTTTCTCCCACAGAGGGGCTGGTGGATTTGAACCATCTACCTTTCAGTTAGCAGCCAAGTGCTTTGACCACTGCACCACCATGACAGTCAAGTACTAACTGTTTGCACCACCCAGGGACCTCTCATAAGAACAAAGGACAGAATTAAAGTAGCTAATCACATGGCGCTTTTAGAGCTTTTTTTAAAAAAGAAGCTCTGAATTCATATAATACTGGAATTGTACTTGTTTTTTTCTAATTTATTTATCATGAGAAGAGCAGAAAGATGTATGCAAAATTATAGGGTTTAGCAGTTAACTTCTAGGTCTGTTTGTGGGGCTAAATGCCTTGTGTGACTTTAGGAAAGTTGCCTCATTTCTCCATGACTTAATTTATCCATTGATAAAAATGGAAATTTAAATATCTGCCTATTTTAAAAACCCTGGAACATTGGTAAAGAAAATATACTAGCATTACATTCTATAAATGCAGACGAAGACCATTACCTTTTGAAATTTCCGTTATCTCTTATGTTTACCTTGTAGTTGTTGTTGTTGGGTGCCATTTAGTTGATTTTTGACCCATAGCAACCCCATGTGACAGAGTAGAACTGCCCCATAGGGTTTTCTAGGTTGTAATCTTTATGGGAGCAGATTGTCAGGTCTTTCTCCCACAGAGCAGCTAACTGGGTTCAAACCCCCAACCTTTTGGTTAGCAACTGAGCACTTAACCACTGCTTATGCTTATGCTTTCCTTGTTGTCGTTTTTGTCTGGTGCTGTTGAGTTGATTTTTGTCTCATAGCAACCCCATGTGATAGAGCAGAACTGCCCCATAGTTTTCTAGGTTGTAATCTTTATGGAAGCAGACTGCCACATCTTTCTCACCTTTCTGTTAGCAGCTGAGTGCTTAACCACTGCTCTACCGTTTTTTAAGGAGCCCTGGGGGTGCAAAGGTTAAGTGTTCGGCTGCTAACCAAAAGGTTGGTGGTTAGAACCCACCCAGCTGCTCCACAGGAGAAAGATGTGCCAATTTGCTTCCTTAAAGATTATAGTCTTGGAAACCCTATGGAGCAGTTCTTCTTGGTCCTATAGGGTTGCTATGAGCCAGAGCTGACTTGATGGCAATGGAGTTTACACAAAATAAACTGGCAAAAATTAAACAATCCAACAATATCAAGTGTTGGTGAGATGTGGATCAACTGGATTTCATATACATTGCTGATAGGAATGTAAATGATTTAAACTACTTTAGAAAATAAGCTGGCATTACCTTGTAAATGAGAACGTTTGTATACCCTTTGACTCAACAATTCTACTTGCTATGTATATGTGGTCATGTTTACCAGGAAGGATGTACTTGTGCCTATAAGAGCCTCACAATGGAAACAACCCAGCTGTGGCCCCTGAAGGAATCAATGATGATACTGTGTCACAAACCAGGATAATGATTCTGTGCAACTGATGTCCATCCAAAATGAAAGACTGAATAAGAGAGCAAAAGCATCTAACACAGCACCTAACACATAAAATGTATGTAATAATTTGTTGAATAGATGAATGATAAAAACCATCAATTTCTGGGTATCATATGACTCTTTAGGATGGAAGTATGTTTAAGCAGCCTTTCCTGACTAATCCACTTCCCTCTGATGAGTCAAATAACACTGAGAAACTCTTTATCAATTGTTTTCTTATCACTTAATGGCCCTATATAATATTCATTTGTATATTGCTGTGTAAATGGTACTAAAATTTTTTTACCTCACCCATTTTGTAACTAGAGTCAGTTTATAAACTTTTGGAAGGCAAGGACCACATTTCCAGTTTCTTTTTTTTTCTCTTCTAACAACAACACAGAGTGGGCTATTGGTAAGTGCTTAGGACTTCACAAATGAAAAAAAAATACACTCAAATTTTATTCCTTAAAAATATTTTATTTTGGAAAGAACAAGACATGTTCAAAGTCAGAGAGTCTTTCTTCCAGGTTAAGTACTCAATGACTTCAGGTAGGTACTTCTAAAGAAATATATAGTCAGGTTGTAGCAATCATCTTTGCATACAGGAATATGCTTATGACAAATACAAGGAAATTCTTTATATGCTAATTCTTAGATGTAATGAAGTTCTAAGCACACAGGCATCAATGATAGAAAAACACTGTATATCTGAAGTACATCCAGTTAAAAACATGCTAAACAATGTGCTGTGCTCATTATCTTGCTGAGAAAAATTGAATCCAGAAAGCTGTTGATATTTCAGTTCTAAGAGGTTATTTTTGTTGTTGTTGTTTAATCAAGTACTAATCAGGAGAGATGCACTTTATAACAAGAAAGCCAATTTATCTGACACCAAAACCACAGAGGCAGTTAGCCCTGGATGATGATTCTTAGAATCAGGGTAGCCTATTTCCAATTAACCCATATTTCCTGTTGTTAAAAGTGGTTACAATAGGCACAAACATAAAGAGAAGAAGAAAATGTTCTCCACCCTTTCCCGTCTACTCGGTACATCACCAATTTAAACTTTCTAATATACTAATTAGTTCATATGAAGCAGATGAGAATCCTTTGGTAGAAAGCAACAGAAATCTCAATGTAAAAAAAAAAAGAAGTCAACCAAAAAGGAAGTTTATTGTTTCATTACTTGGGCATTCTATAGCTGATACTACCAGGATTTATTGCTAGCTCTGCTTCCTTTGTGTTGGCTCCATTTTCAGACAGTCTTTCTACTGGTGGTTATTCAGGTCAACCAACAAAATAGAGCTTCTCTTTACAGGAGTAGAGCAAACATGTGGTTCTCCCTTGGCTGACATTGAGTCATGGATCCATCCCTGAAGCAACCACTGTGTCCAGGGAAATAGAATTAGTTTAGGCCTGTGGCACATGCCTATCTCTAAGGGAGTCATAGGCTGTATTCAGGAAGGGTAGATACCTGGACAAAATTTAGGGGACTCTGACTGTGACCCTAACACTCCCCAGCATGTTTTCTCCTTTTCAAAATGGGCAACTGAAAGCTTGACATAACTAACGCCATGATGAACCTGTAAGTTTTTTTTTTCTTTGCCTTCTCCTTTTCACATACCTTTGTTAATGACTTTGTTTTGTTATGTCTAGCCACCTGTGGCTTATGATCCCCCACAGGAAGATTAGAGCCCAGATGTCTGATACGTATATCTTTAGCCTGATAAGGAAATGTCGGGCACGTATCTCTTTAGTATGATAAAGAGTCTCTTGTAATTACCTTGTAAATGAATAACAATACTTTTAACCTTTGTAAAAATCGTATATAAGTTCTAATGTAAAAATGCCTTTTGGGACTCCATAGAGACAGCCTGTGTTGCTGTCAGAGCCCCAGTGGTGAACACCTCCTAAATAAAACTTTCTCACTCTTTCTGACTTGTAGTACATTTCACTGGCTTGACTACTCCAGGGCACAGACCCTATTTGGGTAACATTACCAAAGGTAAATCTAGGCTAAATAGGCTAATTATTTACTACATCACACCCTTCCAATCAGGTCCATGTTTTCTCATAATATATTTAATGATTATATGCTATGTATTTTCTTTATATAGAAGTGTAGGGGGATAATTGGCAATACAGAACAGAGTTTTTTTGTTGGGTGGGTGGCTAAAGAAGCTGCACACCACTTTACTGGTAGATGACCACAAAGAGTCAACTTGGAACAGATTTTCTTAATTCAGGGAAGAGTTGTTTGAGGGTCTCCTCTTACAGTGCAAACAGATGAAGTAGGGATCCATTCCCTCCAGGAAAGAGTGGATGTACCCGTTGCCATCTGCAATCCTATAGGATAGAGTAGAACTGCCTCATAGGGTTTCCAAGGAGCAGCTGGTGGATTAACCACTGTGATTAAGCATTTGGCAGCTAAGCAAAAGGTCAGCAGTTCGAATCCACCAGCTGCTCCTTGGAAACCCTATGGGGCAGTTCTACTCTGTCCTATAGGGTCACTATGAGTAAGAACCAACTCAACGGCAACAGGTTTGGTTAGGGTGGGTGTATCAGGTTATTATTTGGCTTGACAAGGTTTGTCTTGTGTCTTTTTTCTATGCAAAGTTGAGGAAGAGTCCAGTAAATTTGCATTAAGTCAAAGAAGACTTTTAGGAGGAAATAGAGTTTGACCCTGGGGCCCTAAAGGAGCACTCATCTGAGGGAAGGGGCTATTAGACTAATGAATTCTAGGAAATCATGAAGGAGGATTCTTTCCATAACAACCTGCAGCTGGAAGATCTCTCTGACACAATAGGCATTTTGTGCGAACAATGGTCTAAGCTCAGAGAGTACTGCTGTGTGCCCTCAAGTTGATTCTGACTCAGAGTGGCCCTATAGAACAGAGTAGAACTGCCCATAGGATTTCCAAGGGTATAATCTTTATGGAGGAGCCCTGGTGGCACATGGTTGAGAGCTGGACTGCTAACCAAAACGTCGGCAGTTTGAATCCACCAGCTGCTCTTTGGAAACCCTATGGGCCAGTTCTACTCTGTGCTGTAGGGTTGCTATGAGTCGGAATCAACTTGACGGCACATCAACAACAACAGTCTTTATGGAAGCAGCTGCCACACAGGAGTGGATTAACCAGTAAACAAGGTATGCACAGGCTTACTTGTGCTTACTTACTAATCTGTAGTGTACAATTTCACATGGATTTCAGGTGAAATTGTACACCACAGATTAGTAAGTAAGCACAAGTAAGCCTGTGCATACCTTGCTTATTGGGTAATCTATCCCTGCTGCCACATCTTTCTCCTGCAGAGCAGCTGGTGGGTTTGAACTGCTGACCTTTTGGTTAGCAACTGAATGCTTAACCATTGTGTCACAGGGCTCCCAGAGAGTATTAGAAAAACAGTACTGTTGGAAACCTAGTTGTGGCACACCGCTGCAGTTTGTGCTGCATCATTGGGGAGGCTTAAAATGCTCAAAGGAATGTGCTGGACTGGATCAGTTAAATGCAGTCAATTTGTATGGCAGTGACAGAGGAAATGGTAATTGAATACTGGGGCTAGTATGAGAGTGATCAGACAGCTTGAGTTCCTTCTTCCCTCCCTTCTTCTCTTTTTTCCTTTCTTCTTTTCTACCTTCCCATCCCTCTCCTCCCTTCCTCTTTTCCTCCTTCCCTCCTTTCTTTATTTCTTCTTTTTGTAATCCTTCTTTCCTCCCCTGCTTACACCCTTTCTCCCTCTTTCTCTGTCTTCCTTCTTCCTTCCCCATTCTCTCTCCTTCCTTCCTTCTTTCCTTTTAATTTTCCAGCTAAAGATGAGTAACTGAGAAACAAAAATGACCCCTTTAGACTGTGTAGATTTCCACAGTTCTTATAGGTTTTAGGAGGTAGCCACTGGAATCCTTTTAAATTGGTCCTGTGGGGGGTTTGAATGATTAATTTGAATATTTAAAAGATTTATGATCTTAATTATGCCTCAAGCTGGTGAAAGAGGCCACATTGATTTTACCTGATTAATTTAAAAAAAATTTTAAAGAGCCCTTCCTAAGAATTATGCTTCTTTTCTCCTGTTTTCCAGCCTCTGAACCTGATCGGAGATAAGCAAAACTATCTTTAAAAAAAATGGCTCCCAGACTATCAAATGTGGGCTTGGATAGTAATAACATGCCAAAAAAAAAAAATGAAACAACTGGAAGTGAAGAAGGATAGTTTGTCATCAGTTGAAGCAGAGAAAAATGAGGGGAAGAGTCAAGCATTGGCACTTCCCCTCCCTGTAGAGGGAATGCTGGCATGGACCTATCAGACATCTTGGCAGGAATATCTGGGTTCTCAGTCTCGCTCTCTTAGTCTGATGCCATTGAACAGTCAAATCAAATAATTAACTCCCTTCATTTTCAAATTCCATACTCATGGAGCAAACTTATAATTATATTTTGGCCTCCCCATAGGGAAAGAATTCAGTGAATAGAGGAAATATTCAGCTGGAATCCTCGGTGACAAAGGATGGCCAAATCAAACTGGGCTTTGAAAACATCAACTTTAAAAATTAATAGAAAAAAATATTTTGGAAAATGTAAAAGTAAATGAAGGCAGCATCATTCTCAATTCAAACTAAAATGGATGATTGAAAAATGTGCGCTCTCTCATGAAGATAGTTAACGAAGTAAAAATTTTGTTTGACTTTTATTCTTCCTTTTTTTGGAGAGCTATAATGCAAAGGCTGGGGATAAGCAATGAACAAGATAGTCATGTTCCTTCACGGAGGTTTTGTTCTATTGGAGGAATATGGATTATATAATGCTGGTTAAATAACTCATTATAATTATTTAGTAAAAAGGTGAGAATGAGAAATAAAAAATGCTATGAAAGCATGGGTGAGGGGTGCTCGTCCTAGTCTAAGGAGTCAGGGAAGGCTTCCTTGTGGAAATAACATGTGACCTAGGATATGAAGTCTGAGGGAGGAGGCAGAATTAATAATAGCAGAAGGCAGAGGGGAAGAGTTCTAGGTTGTCAGGTTTTTCGTGACAAATAATGGAAACAAACAGACTAACAATAGCAGATTAAAATCAAATTATTAAAAGAATATTGAGCATGTCACAAAATCAATGGGGAGAATAGGCAAACAGATTAGCAAATGAAAAAGAACCAAAAGAGGTTAGGCAATGGAAACACAGTGTAGAAGATACCAGGGTAATTGCTTGCTTGGGATGCTGTCATTGATGCCATCTCCACTTGATACTTGTGCTGAGCTGTAAATAATCTCTGACTGTCACTGTGTCCTTGTTTTACTTCCTCATGTTTCCAAGTCCTGGCAGGAGCATCTGATTAGCCAGGTATGTTAGCTAGCCTCTAAGATGGCCCCCAGTAATGCTCGACCCCTGGTATTCACGCCCTCTCACATTGTATTAAGGTTGGTCTGTGTGACCAGTAGAATACCGCAGGAGTGATGGTATGTGACTTCTGAGGCTAGGTCGTAATAAACAATGTTGCTTCTGCTTTCTCTGTCTTGAATCACTTGGTCTGGGGGAGCCAGCCACAAAATTGTGATGACACTCAAGAATACCTATGGACGGGTCCACATGGTGAGGAACTGTGCCTCCTGCCAACTGCCAGCACCAGCTTGTCAGCCATGTGAGTTAGCCACATTGGAAGTGGATCCTCCAGCCCCAGTCAGACCTTCAGATAATGCAGCCTTGGCTGATGTCTTAACTGTAACCTCATGAGAGACTCTGGGCCAGAATGGCCCTGCTTTTGAATTCCTTTCTCACAGAAACTGTGTGAGATAATAAATACTTATTTTCATTTTCAGCTGCTAAATTTTGGGGTAATTTGTTATATAAATACAGGTAACTAATACACATGCCTGATTTCTATCTGGCAGGAAGAGAGAGAGAGATTCTCTCATTTTACAGACAAAGAAATTAACTCAAATAGGTTCAAAAACTTTAATTTTTTTTTTTTTTTACAAAATCATTTCATTTAACAAATACTTGCATGGTTCTAAATACTTTACAAATACTAACTCATTTAATCATCATAGCAGCCCTGTGAGGTACGTCCTATTAGTAACCCATTTTGCAGATGAAGAAACTGAAGCCCAGGGAGGTTAAGTTACTTGCTAAAAGGCACGCAGCTTGTAAGTTTCAAGTAGGTATTTGAACTCTCTAAACAAGTCCACCATGCTGCATCTCAGTAAATCAAAGAAAAGGAGATTTTAAAAGTCAAACTTCCCTTGAAAATTTTGTTTTTATAAAGTTTATTTTGAGAACTTTTCACTGACAAAGCTTCTAAATGAGTTTTAAAAGTTGGTTGAATTACCTCGGTATCTGTTGGAACTGATTAACTGAAGGATCCATTCTGAATTTCCTGGACTATTTGAAAGTTTTCACTTTAAGCTGAATATTTGCCTGGGATGTGCTGAGCTGTAAGTAGCCTCTGACTGTCACCGTGTCCTTGTATTTCATTCTCTCATGTTTCCAAGTTGCTGCAGAAGCACTCAATCGGCCAAGCCTGGGTCATGTGCCCAATTCCTGTCAACAGCTAAATGCAGTTAACTTCCTTAGTTGTATGGTAGGAAACTCTCAAACAATAACCTGTATAGAGAGCAAACCCCAATGCAAGGATCTCCCCTTTAGTGTTGATGTAATCCAAACATGGTCCAAGATATCCTCAGCCCTTGCCTTGTACCAAGATACTCAGTATTTTGTTGGTTCCCCAGAACACATGCAATTTTATAATACATCATGAGAAATTGATATTTAACTAAAAATATTGTGCACAGAGTCCAGCAGAAACTTAATAGGATTCTCTTTTAGATAGTTCAGTTTTCATCCTCAAAGTTCCTCCCTCTACCACTAGCCACAACTGTCCTTGTTAGCCTTCCCTCACACTGTCTGTTGCCTTGGGCATTTCAATTTTGTGAAAACTTCACTTAGCAAAGCAAGACCTAATATTCGATGGAACAGCAACCGTCTAATACAAACTCTACTGCCTACATTGATATGGGATTGGGCCTTGTAAAAAAAGTAGGGCATAGATAGGTATGTACTCAAAAGGATTGAAAACAGGAACTCAAACAGATACTTGTGCACCAATGTTCAGAGCAACATTATTTACAATAGCTAAAAAGTGGAAATAACCCAATCGTCTATCAATAGTTGAATGAAAAAATACAGTGTGACATACACATACGATTTAATATTATTCGGTCATGAAAAGGAATGAGGTCCTTTGACATGGATGAATTTAGAAAAGAGTATGTTAACTGAAGAAGCCAAACATCAAGGGACAAATACCATATGATTTCACTTATATGAAATATCTAGAGTAGGCAAGGAGGTTACCAGGATCTGGTGGTGGGGGTGAGGAGTGGGGCTTGGGAAGACTGGAGAGTTATTGCTAAAAAGGTACAGAATTTCTGTTTGAGGTGATGAAAAAGTTTTGGAAATGGATAGTGGTGATGGTTGTACAACATGGTGAATGTAATTAATGTCACTGAAATGTACACTTAAAATGGTTAAAATGGCAAATTTTATTTTAAATATATTTTACCACAATAAAATTTAAAAAAAAAGACCAAAAAGTAAAGAATAGAGGATACCGTTGATCAAGTTTAGGCTGCCTGCTGTTTTTAAAGTCCCTCAAATTTAA
>NW_004443973.1:3051336-3052098 GCF_000243295.1 Trichechus manatus latirostris | reverse complement strand
CAGGTGGTGTTGAGTTGATTCTGACTCATGGCAACTCCATGTATGTGAGAGTAGAGCTGTACTCCAGAGGGTTTTCAACAGCTGATTTTTCAGAAGTAGATTGCTAGCCCTTTCTTCAGAGGCACCTCTGGGTGGACTCGAATCTGCAATGTTTTGGTTAGCAGCCAAGTGCATTAACCATTTGCACCGTCTAGGAACTCCATAATGACATGTAGACGCGATGCAATAGAGAGCTGTTCAGATACTTCGCCAGTGATTTCAGGACTTGAAGATAGAAAAACTGGTTAATCCCTACTGAAATCTCTACAGTTCAATTTTGTCTCAAATCTGAAGACCACTCCCAACTTTATTTTATAATTACAATAACAGCCTGCATCTGCACTGAGTTTGCCCTATGATACTGGGAAGACAACTCAGTTGTCTACTCTAGGACTATAGATGAGGTTCTGACCAGTCCCAGCTGATGAATAGGCTTAAATTAAAAGCAACTAGCACTGTTTGGTAGGGACCAGGGATCTTGGTAATCTTCTACTTTTGCTAACTATAACATTACCCTTGTTTAAGTCATTTCAGGGCCAAAATAGATCTATTTCACATTTACATGTAACAAAGCAAGCAACTCTTCTTGGAAAATGGTGCAGGTGATCTTCTAGTTTTTCTCAAGTAGTAGATTTTCAGGCAGGGACTTCGTAACATCTCTGTGTGTGGTGTTTTCAGAGAATGCTACAACTGAACAGAGTATTAATGCACTTAAAGCTGAAC
>NW_004443973.1:3047591-3050579 GCF_000243295.1 Trichechus manatus latirostris | reverse complement strand
TTATAAACACAATATATTGCATGCATTTAGTGCTAATCTATTTTAGACTTTCATTTGGTTTGACCTATGAATATATTATGTTCCTTGAGATATTTATCTTGTCATTTGGAAATAAGATTACAATTAATATGACACACATAACTTTAAATCACTGCTTCAACTAGAGATGTGTGAGTAATGAATTAGCTACAGCTTTGAACCCTCTGCTTATAATTTAAATAACCAGTTGTTAATGGATGCCTAATTGTGATCCACTAAAAACACCCCAGACTCAAAGAACCACATATTGTTTTTGATGTTAGACCTATCAGTGATATTTTTCCATTTAATTCAACTAACACTAGGCTAATGTATCCAAATTCATGTAATAAAAATAAACACAAGAGAAAGCATTTGTATATTTATGTTAATAACAGAATAAAATCATAGCCAAAGTCCATCTAACTATATGGAAACATTACCCTTTTTTTTTGCTGCACTCTAATTTTAAGGAGGAAAAATATATGGTATTGGAAAAAGTGAGCTCATACCAGGGATTTAATCCAAAAGGCATCTTTTAGGAGAGGGTGCCTTAAGAATAAGCCCAATTTCTTTTTCTATACCTCCTTCTCAACATTGACTTTGCTAGACTGTAAATTCTGGGCGTGCACAGAATAGAAACACAATAAAATATTTGTTGAATGATGTCCTTGGTAATGAATGATAACCTTAGTAATATATCCTTGCAAATCCCGAATAATGACATTAAATTATGCTCACTATCCATTTGCTGTGACTGTATGCATAATGATACATTGTCTATTTATTGAGGTCTTACTGTGCGCTAGGCACTGTACTAAGGTGTATTAAATGCATAAACTCATGTTTTGTTTATTAACTTATACATATACAATTTAATATATATCATGTATTTACTTGGGGTCGCCATGAGTTGGAATCAACTCAATGGTAACTAATGACAACATATTTATATGCGACATATATTTAATATTATGTATTATGCATATAATTTAATATATATAAAATCTGTTCCAACAAGAATTTCTTGAGAGCAAGGACTATGTTTTAAATCTCTTTGGTATTTTCCCCCACATGCTTTGCAAAATCTTGATTACATACTTGTCATTCAATAAACACTTATTGGGGACAATTAAAGTTTTTTTGTGTGTGACTTTGACATTTTATTGCATAGTGTGTTAGAGAGCAAATAGTCATACAGAACTCTTAGTTCCACAGGGCTAACAGAACTATGAACAACCCAAACCAATGGTGAATACAGGCAGTCCCCGGGTTACAAACGAGATCTGTTCCTGTGTCTTTAAGTCTTTAAGTTGAATTTGTAGTTAAGTTGGAACAGGTGCATACAGGTCTTACTTAACTTTACTTTAGTGCAGGACTTTCAACCGGTTTGTTCCAGTTTGAAGCCCTGCTGAGAATTTGCATTTCCACCCCAGATGTACTGAATCTGAATCTATATGTTAACAGGATCCCCAGGTGAATCATGCATTTCCATCCCAGATATGCTGAATCAGAATCTACATTTTAACAAGATCCCCAGGGATTCAGCATATCTGGGGTGGAAATGCAAATTATCAGCAGGGGTTCAAATCAGAATGAACTGGTTCAAAGCCCTGCTTTAGTGCAAGAAAAGGCTCAAGGCCTTTTCAGTGATTTTAAAAGCTGCACGTGTGATAAAGAATTTGTTTTGAGTAGGAGTTGGTTCAATTGTTTCAAAGTGAGGGCAAATTTACATAACATTAAAGGGCAAGTGTAAATTGACTTTAAATCAAAGGTTCATAACCCAGGGCTTACTTTAGTTTGCAAACCGTAGCTTTCCTTCTAAGTTATTAAAATGCCGTAGATTTGCTAGATGCGCTCCATTAACAAGTTAAATGCCTGGTACTACACTGGGAATAGGGAGGAAATAAATAAACTTCTACACATTTGTAGTCTAACTGAAGAGCCCAGACTAGCATATATGAGAACTATTAAATGCTGAATCATATGTTGCTGACTAGAAAATGAGTTTGGAGAAAAGGTATCAGGAAAGGGAGCAAAACAGCAAGGTCATTAGGAACATAGGCCATTGAGTCAGACACATAGGCCTTGAATTTGGACTCTGCTATTTTTTAGCTATGTATCCTGAGGCAAGTTACTTAAACATTCTGAGCTTTTCACATCTCTAAAATGGGTATTACCTCCCTTATGGAGTTGTGATAATTAAAAAAGGTCATATATGTTAATCACTTAGGATATTGTCTTACACAAGATAAGCAACCTATTGGATTAGTCTCAAAAGGCTTCCTGGCAAAGTGATACATTAGCTGGACCCTAAAGGATTAGGTTTTGGGGAAAAGAGGGATGAAAGGCAATCTGGCCAGGGGAAGAACATAACAAGAGAAGGCAAGAATCAGAGTGGCACATATGAACAAGAGTGAGGGAATCTGTAAGACCAGAATGAAGGGAGAAAGTTGGCACTAGTGGGAAATTAAATTTGTATAGTAATGTGGGTTCAGATAGTTGGAAACCTTGAGAGCATGCCAGACATGTTTGATTGGAAATGACATACACTGTGGAGCATCCTAAATTATTCCATTCTCTTTCTGTAGCACTCTGAAAGTAAGTCTTGAATGGCATATTATTGTGATTGAAGTACTTCTTTATCCTTGCTTTTTCTCCCAGCACGTAACACATTGCCTCAAATATTATGACAATAAATATGTTGTTATATATATATATAAATGGGCTTGGATACTGACAATCCTCCACTTTGTTTTGAGTTGTACAGGTCTTATGTGTGTATTTGTATATGTATATATAGCCATCTATAAAAGACTAAGAGTATATGCTTGATAAAGATGACCAATAAGTCCTTAGGAATCTTCAAATGAAAGTTCTATAGAAGTGTAATATAAATTGGATGCCATATAGAGTACATATTTACAAATTTTCCTCTTCCATTATGGTACTAAATTCTTTGATATGACT
>NW_004443973.1:3045249-3046939 GCF_000243295.1 Trichechus manatus latirostris | reverse complement strand
CAGAAGTATAATTATGATATCATTAGAAATATTTAAATATAAATAACATTCTATATTTGTCCTTGTCACTTGTCTGGGCTTTGACAGGAAGAGCCAGTTTTGATGGGATTCCTGCGGCCCCGTAGATTTTTATCCTGTTACCCAATTTTCCACTGCACTGCTCTCCTTCTGTCAAACTGACTGCCAGCCAGCCTTACATTTTCCCAAGAGGAGGAACACAGCTTTGTACTATAGCGGACCAAAGAAGGAGAACAAAAAACTGATTTTTCCCTTCCAAGTGCTATACTCCGTCTTTCTAAGGGAAAATGCTATTGTTTCAAGGGTTGAGAAAATAGGAGGGTAGGGGACAGGGAAGATGTCATGTTTTCATTCAGTGGTGCAAGATAATGTAGCAAAGCAGACTGAAACTCAAAGCTGAGCAGCATACAGATCAGCAGACAGTTTTCCAGGATGCTTAGAGTCACAAGAGTTGCTGCGATGCTGCCAAAACTAGTTTGTGTTGAGTATTCCCTAGCATTGCAAATATTGGCTTGCTGTCGTAGAAAATGAAAGGGTACTTACCAGTCATAGTGTAAGGGAAAAGAAAATGAGCATTTTCCTCTGCATGAAATATAACAGTGGATGCTACTTCATTTGGGGTTTTCCATAGACATTTGCTTTGGAAATAGGACTTTGAGCTGGGATCAGACAGGTAACAAAAATGAGTGGATTGAATTGGGTGTAAAACAATAAGGAAGACTGAGAAGTAGGGTGAGGTGCGGAGTTCAGGCCCCATCTAAAGGCATTCAAATTACCAAAAAATAAAAACAAAGTCAACATGCACTTTCAGGCCACATGTATCTTTAAGCTGAATGTCACCCATGGGACTTTCATATGCAATTTCTGGATTAGAGAAGGAGTGGCCCTGTGGGCCTGCCAAGGAACCAATGACAGATGAGGTAACTAAAAGAGCTGTTTATTGTAACTATGATCACTTATTAAGACCTTATGGTATGCCAGGAACTATATTTTGTCCTTTATTTATATCATTTAAACCTTATAATAATCCTTGAAAAATAGGTTTGTTACATCCAAAAAAAAACACAAAGTCCAGTAAATATTTTTATTATTTATATCATGATTAAATGATGTGAGTTTTTATTGGAACCTTGGATATATATTTAGCATGTATCAAATTATTTTACCTAGAAGTACAAATGCGTTATGCAACATTGAAAATGTTGAACTGTAGAAGACATTCTCAGTACAAGAGTCTAAAAGGTATAACTATGATTTGTTGTCAAATGTTAAAATTTAAAATTCCATTTGGAATCTAGTAAATATTGTATTGTTTAGGATATGATTTTCTTGTAAGTACACCAGTATTTAAAATACTGGAAACAAATACAAAAGAAATTTACACTCCTACTTTTCTGGGTAGTCTGTGCTTTAAAATGGAGGGTGTACAACCTTATGAGCTAGGGATTTTTGGTTTTACCCTTGGTTACAAAGAAAATGGAAAAGATTAAGCCACCTTCTGACATCAGAAGCGGGTTGTAATGCCTAGCAAAGTTCTGGGCTTGGTAGTTGCTAAATGAATGCTTGAGTGAATGTCTTATTTGCCATTCTACTATAGGAGTTGAATCGTGGTGGTAAGTCATTGTGTCCTATTCATGGATACATATATAACATGCTTGACTGTATTTTGCTG
>NW_004443973.1:3011985-3044560 GCF_000243295.1 Trichechus manatus latirostris | reverse complement strand
CAGATGAATGAGATAGATTGAATTACCTGGATATCTACTCAAGATCGTACTAAAAGCTCATGGACAAATATAGAGAACAAAAAGGAACTATAAACTTTGACTTTTATTTTTCTGCCTCTCTTAGAGAGCAGAAGAACCATATACCAATATGTCCTAACTTTATTCACAGTGGCCAACTTACCCTGGGTTTTAACATTTTTTAATGAATCAAATTAACAACAAATAAACTCAACTGCATAGTGTTAGGATCTCTTGAGGTGGATTTCCCTGGCCTTCACTAGAATTACTTTAAATCTAGAAATAAAAAATCATAAGAAACTATTTCCTTGTGCATATGTATATTTTTTTTAGCAGGAGAGGTAGAAGAACTCCCTTCAGATTTGCTGGCTTCCTATTTGTGTCCTGCTTGTGTCATTACACTCTTAGCCTGCATCATTTTTCAACTCATGGCTTCCAATAACATTTTAATGGCGTCTTTTTCACTTGCCCATATGGAGGAGGTTGCCTCTGTTGTTTCAATAACAGTATGAAACATAGTTTGTGGTTGCTTTTTAGGCTAAAAGAAACTCATTACAGTTTCTTCTTCTTCCATGTGTTGCTGAAAACGTTACTGTTGCTCAGGTCTAGAGAAGTCTTCTGAATCTCTGACTATATTTTAAATTTTTACATCAGCACATTTTGTAAATGCAGCAAAACTTGTTGCCAGAGTTGTACTCAACATAATCAACACCCTCCATCTCTACCAAGGACAGACAGGCAAACAAACAAGCACACCTTTTTTTGTGGGGAGCCATTCTTACAGATTTCTAAGGAGATTATATGTGTGCAGTTCTTTTCATGTAGCAGGAAATATAAAGGGATGGCATCCTGAGCTACTGTAAGTGTTAAAATTATAAATGAATCAATCACAAATTAGAAAGGAAAAGCACATAGAAAATATTTAACAAAAGATTCTAGTTCTTTAAAGCCTTGCTGCTCAAAATGTGGTCTGCTGACCAGCAGCTTCCGCATCACCTAGGAGCTTGTCTGAAATACAGACTCTAAGTCCCGACTTTAAGGAGCCCTGGGGGCACAATGGTTAAGCCCTTGGCTACTAAGGGAAAGGTCGGTGGTTCAAACCACAGACGGCTCCATGGGAGAAAAGACCTGGTGATCTGCTCTGGTAAAGATGACAACCTAAAACCCTATGGGGCAGTTCTACTTCGTCCTACTGTGGCTACGAGTCAGAGTCAACTCAACAGCACATAACAACAGGCCTTACTTCAGACCTATTGAATCAGATTCTGCATCTTACCAAAATTTCGGGTGATTCACGTGCACATTTAAGTTCCAGACGCACATAGTTGTTTTCTATGCCATTATCAACAGTAATTCAAAACATCACCAGACCATGTTTTATAAAGCATTGAGGTTTACAGAGGCAAACTGCTTGGTAAATACAAGCCTGAATCATTTCTGTTTCAATCTGCAATGCAAGTAAATTAACCTACCCAATACGGTCAATTTAATTTTTAATTTCTACTGTAAGCTTAAAACAGATAAGCTTAGAACAAAATATAAAAAGTTAAATCATACATCAAAAGTCACATTTGAAAATCCAGAATAACTACAAACATGCTGCAAGATGTCCATGTGTGTTTAAATATATTTATGTTCAAAATCATATATATGTATATTTATTACTTGAGTTACTGACAGGGTAGTAACTTTTGCCTTATTTGAGTGCAAAAATGCCATCGGGTTAGGGAACATATGTTTTCCTGTTCTCAAAAATTCAAAACTGGCTGAATGAATTAAACTCACACTTATGAAAATAATTCACCTTCAGGCTGAGCCTTTGTCAACCTGAGTTGGAGAGTGACTTGAGTGGCATTTGTGAGCATTTGCGATCACAGGTTTTAATAAGGGACATGTTTTCCCCTTTAGCATTCACAGTAGATCATTATGTCTGAGAAATGATGGTAAAAGTGATCACTGGTTCTTGCTCTAGTATTTGTATGCCTTTGATCTGATGGTAGAGAAGTAGTTGTTTCCTTGGATGTTTTCGTTTCTTTCTTTGTTCCTCTTCTCCATTCTGTCTTCTGTGTCTCTCTCTTGCTGTCTCTCTTGGTACTTCTCTCTCTTATTAGTTACTTGAGCTCCTATTATGTGCATGGTTTCGTTTCAGACTGAAAAAGACACAAAAGAAACAGAAGACATGACTCTTGTCTTCTAGAATCTTCCGTGTTCCTAGGATTTCTCTGAGATAAAGCACCATCTCGACATGCCTTACCTGAGTGTTTATCTTGTTGTTATGAGATATTCAGAGGCAGTTACTTCTATTTTTTCTCTATTTTTTTTTCTCCCTTTACACTACCCCTGTTTCTTTATAAGTAGATCAGTTACTATGGAAACACATCACTTTTCCAGGTGTGATGACCACTACGATTTATGTATGTTTTTTAAACTATGAGTCCATGAAACAAAGATCATACATCGCCCATCTAATACTTCCCATGCTTTGTTTCTAGACATATTTACTTTGACTGAGATGATATTGTCTTACAAAACAGCTTTTTCTTGGTTCAGTGCATTTGAAATTTTTTTAGACATAATCATTACCCCAAATTACGTTAACCACCAGTATATTTTTATCAACCAAAAATATCTATTATTTTATAACTTGTCTTACAAATCAACAACATACAGTGGAACGGCATGCTGATTTGGCCCTAAAATAGGTGAGTAGCATCTGCTTCTATTACAAAATTTACCAGACTCCATAAATTCTGAAAAAGAAATTAAGACCAATTAATATAAATCATGAAAAATGTTTTTTAAGTCTATGTTTTCAGATCAATGGTAGGTTGCCTGCGGGATTCAAGGGGGAAGTTGCCCCCATCTCACTTCACAGAGTGAATGGCTTTTCTGTATTTTCTTGTTGCATTCACACTAGAAAGCTATGGTTTCAGTTTGTGGTATGTATTAATCTTCATTACATTCAAATAAACTTAGGAAATTTGTTTTAGCACATATTTAAAAATTAAGTCTCTGCCTTAAAAAAAGAATTTGAAATTTAGTTGTTATGCTCTACTGTGAAATATTAGAGTTGATTAGAATGGCTAGCATAGCCCCTTTGCTAAAATTATGGTATAACAATACATCACGTAACTGTTGAGCCAATATGCCAGATTCTCTCTCTCATAAGGCTGCTTTAAGAAGGAAAGATTAAGGAATGATCAGGGGGTTATATGAATGCAAATGGAAGCATAGCCAACAGTAGGGACTTTTGTGTTTAGCTTCCATCTACTCCTCCAAGGTCCCTGGATTCTCAGACTGCTCTTTACTGCTCAGCATTTTCCTTTTTCTGTTCTTTTTCCCTGGCCCCACACTATTTGTAAGACCATCTTTCTTCCAGTAGAATGTAGCTCCTTAACGGAAAAGAATGGGCTCTACTCATACTTCTCTCCCCAGTACCTGGTGCCTGGTGAATTATAGATGGACCATATTCTCGGAACAAATATTTGAGTAACCAAATTCTTATTTGTGCTGTCAATCACCAATGATGGAAAAGTGTGGGGACAGGTGGATACTTTGTGATCCTGAAATCACTCCTTATGGATAATTACATTCTCCACATATGCCTGGGATGTGGGCAGGGGATATTCTTCCCTTTTACGTGTTCTTTTCCCATATATGGATATTTACACCAGAAGGACAAACCCCCCCCCCAAAAAAAAAATAAACCCATTACCATTAAGTCGATTCCAACTCATAATGCCACTATTGGACAAAGTAGAACTGTCCTATAGGGTTTTCAAGGCTATAAATCTTCATAGGACCAAGTCTTTCCTCCCGCAGAACGGTTGGTGAGTTCAAACCGCTGACCTTCCTGTTAGCAGCTGAGCACTTAACCACGGGACCACCAGGGCTCTTTAGTCCAGAAAGAGAAGCTATGCTGACTACATTGGCAGTGTTCCAAGGATACTAGGGAAACTGTGGCTATCGTCGCATTTTTTTACCCCCAGCTAGCTTCTCCATGGAAGAACAACTACTAATACTTAAAAAAAAAAATACAGCTATTACTATGTTAACCACCATTACTATTACTAGCAGTCACCACTTATTGACTACCAAGCCCTGTGCCTGGCGATTCATATTTAGCACATTGTTTATTTCAGTCCTAAAAATGGGTATCCTTATCTCCATTTTATACTTAAGAAAACCAAAGCTCAGAGAGGCTAAATCCCTTGACCAAATTTACACAGCTAAGAAGAGGAGCATTCCAAAGCCAGTTACTCTAACCTGTTAACTATACACACAGTTGTGGAGAGTGACCTTCCTGGCCATACATAGCAGCCCAGGTTGTCAGATTATTCTACTGTCAACAGAGAATTAGTACAGTCAAGGGCACAGAGTTGGAATTCACAGAATGTTTTGCTTGGCTGTTCATGTTAGGTCCTGAAGTGTGCATGGGATTGTCTATAAAACAAAGGAGAATAGCCCCTATCATCAACATCATCATTATTGTTTAATCTTTAACAACACTTAATTTGCTTCTTGCGTTAAGTTTGTTGGGAGCATGAGGCAAGATTTTGTTTTGTTTCATTTTGCTGTCATGGCGACAGGCTCTCTCTCTTAAAAACTTTCAATTATTAGAGTAATGGCTTTAAGCAATCTAAATAAAATCAAAGTAGTATATAGATATAGCTATAAATATAAGTATCTGACTATATATAATTGTCTCGATGAAGAACTTATTCAACCACCCCGAGAAGGAAAAGTGTTATGTAATTCAAAAAAGGTTCATAAAAAATAGGGGTTCCAAGGCTATGCTCCTTTGGAGGCATTATATCTCTACCTGTTAGCATGGCTTTCTACTCTTTTTTTTTTTTTTAATGCAGATTTCTGTTTGAAAAATCTGAGGTTAGCAACATCATATGCTCCCCAGCACAGAGGAGGTAGTAACAAACTGCAGAGCTTGTTTATGCCAAAGACTGGTTAGCGCCCTGTGGAGACAAGACCCATGGAAGGGCTGACTCCTTCCATCAGGGATCTGGCTCAGGAGCAGGAGCAGCAGGAATGGTGGGCTGAGGACTCCCAGTGGGCGGGGTCCAAGCCCAGATGTCAGACCTCATGCATAGGGGCTTCCACGTGGTGCAGCAGAAACCCCTTAGTAGCTTTTGTCCTTTTATAGAAGCACCCAGATTCAAAACAGGACTTTTTTTTTTTTTTTGACATTTTCTTTAAATAAGAGTATTGTCCTTAGTCAGTAAATGTACTTTAAAAGTGCATGGTTTATTTTATTAAAACATGCATTCTTAAAGTAGCCTATATTTTATCTGGTTGTTGTCTAACTTGTAGATTTCTAGATTCGTTTTAATGTAAAAAAGTTGAGAGCAAAGTTGAAAGGCTGCTAAAACAAGTTAAGCATTTTGAAAAGAGAAAGAAAATTGGAACAATTTAGAAGTAATCTGTGAAATTTTTTATGATTAAGAGAAACAGATCATGTCAGATCCATATATATATTTCTTTTCATTTGCTCCAGTTTTATGAGTTGGTCAATAGCCATACCTATGATTTGTGACTAGTATTAAAAAAGTACAATTACAAAAATAGTGAGTGATTGGTTATAAAATTGTAACCATATATATTGACTTCTTTCTCCCTTTTTGATACCTATCACTGATTTTTATCATATTTTCTAATATTAGCTACTACCATTGTAACTGACATAGTTACAATGTGCACAAAGTGCCCAATTTTCCAGAGTCCTATCTCTACACGTTTTAAAAGAGTTTAGCCAAGATTTAACACTTCCCATTTTTTTTAAAAAATAAAGGTATCTTTCTTATAGATTAAAATATTGTAAAAGATCTAAGTGGTTTCCATTGGTAAGAAATGTAGACCACATTTTTTAATCTGAAATCGTTATCAAACGCATGGAGGCATGCCAACTTGTTATTTGCTGGCAAATTAAATCACTAGAAAGGAGAGGGCATGTGTTCTGTTTCTTACTACCTTCATGCCCGCTCCTCCCTTTTTGGAAGCCCTATGTCTTGACACTATTATCAAAAGTATATTATTTGGTACATCTGCATGTATGGATTCTTGAGACTCAAAAAATTCCTAAACTAACAAAAAAAATTAATTTTCTTTTTGATCGCCCTTGAATTATTGCTACAGTTCAGGTTCCCCTGAGTTTGGGGTGAACAAGAGGTTTATTAGAGATTAATACCTGTGGAAGAGATGGCGAGGAAGCAAGATTGGACAGAGGAAGAAGTCAAACTGCAAAGCAGGTCCTGCAAAGTTTTTGCCAACTTGGCAAGCAATTCTGGAGCGAATATTGGTATTGCCTGTCAGCGTCCCAAATGAGGCCAACGTGGCTGGGCTTTGTTGCTCCTGCCTGGCTCAGTCTTAGGATGCAGCGGCCCCAGGTAGAGGTGTGGTGGGCGAGGCAGCTGTGTGCAGCTAAAGTAGATCCTGAAGCAGCTGACTGGTGGAGGCTGTCTGCTGCTCAGGAACAGATTAGCCAATAAGCAAGGTACGCAAGGGCTTACTTGTGCTTACTTACTAATCTGTAGTGCACAATTTCACACGAGTTCTACCACGTGATGTGAAATTGTGCACTACAGATTAGTAAGTAAACACAAGTAAACCCGTGTGTGCCTTGTTTACTGGTTAATCCACCCCTGCTGCTGCTGCACTTCCCGAAGCGGGACTGCATGTTATTTCTACAATGGGTATCTAGGCGGCACACCCCCACGTCTACCATAGGTTTTCGTTTCCGTAATGCCTAATTCATTTACCTGATCTCTCTACGAATGGTTGAATATTAACTTTATGAGTTCCTTTATGATTTTACTGGATTGGTTTATTTCCCCAAAGTGTCATAACTCATAACTCTACCACATGAATATACCATAAAGATTAAGAGGAGAGACTTGGCTCAGATCCTCTGCCTCCACCATTTGCTGTTTAACCCCAGGCAGGCTTCTTAACCTTTCTGAACTTCTGTGACCTCGTTTGTGAGCTGTTGTGTGATTAAATGAGTAATGCATGCTCATGTGTTGTCTTAGTGTCTCGCCTATTGCATGTGCCTAATGAATGCCAGTTAGTATTAAGAATAATTTTGGTGCATCATTAATCTATATTTTCACTTGACCCAGAATTTAGAGCCTGAGAAATTTTCTAAAGGCACTGGTCAATATTAGGGAAAGACACCAAATGTATCTGCCCATTAGACATCATGGCAGCAGAACAAAAACTAAGTTAAAATAATTAAATAAGTGCAAGGCAAGGGGTGAGAGAAAACACCATCTGCCAGCTCTCCGTGAGTCATTTCGGAGGGAGGTGGAAGATAATGAAGGCCATTGCATTCTGGCCATGGGTCCTTCTGCTTGGCTGGTGTTATCGCCTTTCTCTGAATAAAAAAAAGTCCATGCATCCTTTGCTGCAGCTCAGGAAACAGATTCTGTGAATCAAAATGAAAGAAGGCACAAAAAAATCTTTGGGGAGAGTTTCCACAGTTTATTTTGCTTCCTAGTGTACCCATGGATTTCAGTAAAATCAACGGCTTAATCTAAACAGCAAGGCATTTGCTTTTTGGCTGTGTATAGTCAGCTTTATACTATTTTCCTAGCAGTTCTGACCACGTGAAATACTCACCAGAACAACAAAACAATCTTCAGATTAAAAGCAGCGTGGTGTATTGAGTGGAGTACTGCATATAGAGTCAGAAGTTTGGGTTTGGCCACCTATTACCTGTGAGGACAGTGGGTATTCCCTGAGCCTTGGTTTGTCTTCAACAAAATGGTGATGCTAATAAATCGTGTAAGGTTTAAATGAGATAATATGAGAGGTGAGTAAGACGTTCTTTTTAAAATGCTTTGTAAATATTTGTAAATATTATGATTCAAAATAAAAAGCTACTTTTGAAACACAGTTCCACGTTGTGATTCTAAAACTAAACTACTGATTGCTAATTCCTAACCACGCAACTGTGAGGAAAGTATTTAACTTCTGGTGCCTCAGTTTTCTAATCTGTAAAATGGGGATAATAACATAGTCACCTCATAGGATTGTTGTGAGTACTCAATGAGATAATCTAGGTCAAGGGCTCAGTATAATGCCTAGCACAAAGTGCTCATTTGGCCGCTATTGTTATTGTTTTAATGTAAGAGCAAGTAGGAGTCATTTGTTTGTGTTCTGCCCTGTTACAATGGTACCTTTGTGGCAATTTCCTCTGAAATGATTTCATAATATATCTGTATTTTAATTGTGGAGTTATATAGTGTTACTTATTAACTTATGAGGAGCCCTGATGGCACAGTGGTTAAGCAATTGGCTGCTAGCCAAAAATTTGGCAGTTTGAACCAACCAGCTGCTCCGAGGGAGAAAGATGTGGCATTCTGTTTCTATAAAGATTAAAACCTTGGAAGCCCTATGGGGCAATTCTACTTTGCCTTATAGGGTTGCTAGGATTTGGAATCGACTCGACAGCAATGGGTTTGGTTTTTATGTATGTATTTACTTATTTTTATTAACTTACAGATGGCATTCAAGAGAGATTGCAATAGTAGAAAATTAAAAGATAGGGAAGAGGTCTTTGAAAAAGGAGAGTAGGAGAGAAGTATTAAGTCTGTTCTGTTTTTAAAGATATTGGTATCATCCAATTTATTTTAATTTAAAAACAAATGCTGATCAAAAAGTATATAGTATAATATAGAAGGAAATACATAGGTGTGGAGGTTTAGAATTTGAGATTATAGTCCCTCCTCTGCCACAAACAGCTGTCTATGGACAATGAACAAATCATTTAATATATATGGCCAAAAGAGATGGCTGGACAAGATCAGTGCTTCTTAAACTTGGCTACACATTAGAATCACCAAGAGGGCTTTAGAAAAATAGAATATCTGGGCTCCATCGGGTCCATGCCAGATCAATTGAATTATAATCTCTGTGGGAGGCATTCAACTCCAAGATCACCAAGTGTTTGGATGCACATTGAAGATTAAGGACCACTCTACTGAGTGATCACTAAATTCTCTCCCAACTCTGAATTCTTGTATCCGTACATGTATCTTTACTATAATCAAGCAAAATGAAATCAGGTATATGGCAGTATTCAGAAAAGGTAAAGGAATTTGATTTAAGCTATTAGCTTTTTCTAAACCTCATTGTAAATCACAAAACCCTTCTTGCCTTATGAAAAGTGATGATTATACTTCAATCATAAAAAAAGAAAACAAACAAAAAACCAGTTGCCATGGAGTCAATTCCAACTCATAGTGACCTCATATGTTGAAGAGTAGACTGTGCTCCATGGGAATTTTGAGACTGTGATCTTTTGGAAACAGATTGCCAGGACTTTCTTCCAAGGCACCTCTGGGTGGATTTGAACTGCCAGCCTTTATGGTTAGTAGTCAAGAGTGCCCAGTTGTTTGCTCTACCCAGGGGCTCCCTTCAACCGTATAGGCTGTCTCGTGGACGCAGCTATCACCTTTTCAATTTATCTCTGTTCTTTATGTGAAAAGTTCTACCCGCATAGAAGCTTTGTTTTACTAGAAGAAAAATACTTCATGCAACATTTAAAAAATCACTCATCAGGCTTCTCCCCTGCTGATGGGCTGTAAGAAAAGAAAAAAAGTCAGGAAATGTTTCCAGAGGGAGATTTTCTCACCCATTGATCTCGGCACAGAGCATCAGCCCGGAAAGAACGTTTTTGTAATAGAAATATTCAATGAAAAAACTTCAATAATTTCCATTTATATCACTGAAACAATAGAAGGAGCATATGGCTTAGATGGGAAAGTGAACGTTAGCTATGAGGGTGCATTTGCAGGAGGCATTAATTAGGACTGAGAGTACCTCAAGTACTTGTCTCTGGAAACAAATTTGTTTAATAAGCTTCATGGTTTGCAGATGCCTTTCTCTCTTCCTTTGCCATGATTCCCAATAAACCATCTTCTCTGCACAGCTAAGCACACTTGAGAAGTCACATGGTTTTTGTGTTTCACGTCCGTTGTGTTTGGAAGCAGGTTGACATGACCTCCTTGTGGTTACGGTGCCTTTGACAGCAATGCACACCCAAGTGAGGACATCATCACTTTAAGTTAGGATCTGATTTTAAGCTTGATGTATTCAGGGCTTTGCCTTTAAAGAGACTTCCATTCACTGAATATTACAACTGAATGCTGACGCACAGTCTCTATTTCTGGAGATGTTTTGCCCTGGGGGTGCTTGAGTGGGGGACACTGTACACGTCCTATCTTGTGCTTGTGTCAGCTCCTGCTGCTTCCTTTGATCAGTGGCTGATAAAAGATCTCTTGAGCTTTGTGAAGCTGATGAGAGCCATGCGTCTGGTCTATGGTAAATAGTTGGAACTTAATTTCTGGCATTGTCATAATATTCATATCTGCTGGCACATTTTAAAACAGGAGGCCTTAGATACACTGAATTCTCTGGTGAATACTGGCTGGGGCAGCTGACATGTGGATCATGTTGAACCCTCAAACACATATACTGTATCTCTTCCCTAAGCTAGAAAGCTGTAATGACTCTCTTGGGACAAATAAACATTTCCTGTGAGGTCCCCACTTACTAAATTGCTAGGCTTGAGTTTTAGAGTCTTTGCTACCTTACGTGAACTCATTTTAATAAAAGTAAAAAATGTCAGCTGTTTCATTGGGTCTTGGTGAAGAAAGCAGAGGTCACATTGGAAATTGAGGAAGAACTTGTTTACTCAGTAAGGCAACATTTGCAGGAAGGGATAGAAAGGTGGAGTATATGGAGAAGTAGAACATGTTAGTGATTAAGAGTGAGGATTCTGGAAACAGATTTCCTGGATTTTTAAATTCTAGCTCTACTACTTGCTACCAAGTTACTAAAATCTCTGTGCCTCAGTTTCCTCATCTATAAAATGGAAATAATGAAAGATTGACTGAGTTGATACTTGAAAAGTGCTTAGCATAGAGCCTACACATTAAAAGCCCTCAATAAATGCTACTAACCATTGGGCAAGCATGATGCTGGCAGTCCTGCTTAGATCAAGCTAACAAATGTCTTCAGAACCGGGCTGATTCTATGAGCCTAATCTAGGACTCTCCTTCTGTTATAGAGGCTGGTGCCAAATGGTTTTGTGATGCTAGATAAGAAGTGTATCTCCAAAAGTGCCTAACTGTCCTTGATTATAAAGTGTAGATTACTTCAATGCTGCGTATGGATATGTTGGGGGGATGAAAGACCATTCGCAATAAGTACTTTTAGTGCCACTGGAAGAGTGTACAGTAAGATCAGAAAGTGGTATGTATAATAGTCTAACCTATTAGTCAAAACTTCTCAAAAAATAATATTAGCTTTACAATAGGAGACATTTTCTAGTAGATAATTTTTAACACCTAAATACCTGAACAATAATAATAGAGAATGTTATTGAAATATAACTGATTCTCAGACCGTGTCCATGCAGGTATTTCATTTCAGCCTGTCATTTACTGAAAACAAAACAAAAACTCATTTACTTGTTCATTCTTAATACACCCCACCTAGTTTCAGGAAGGATTTAAGGCCAACGAAAAGCATTTGTTGACTATGTTCAGAAAACAGCAGTTAGTAACTTTTACCATGCTGTGGCTTTCAGTATCATTACCTGACGGACAGAACTCAATGACATTTTTCGTCCATCAGTTTCATTTAAACACATATCATTGACTGTCACATATGTTATTAATGAAAATCTAATAGAAACCAAGTAGGAAACTCTCTTCTAAGGAAAAGACACTTGTTAGAGAGATTAGGATTGAATGTCTATATTATTTTTTTATTATATTAGTAACTAACTGTAAATCGATGCAAAGCAGTCATGTTATCATAGTCCCTGACACTTCATTAGAGGCTCTTCTTTCTGACTCCACCCAATCTTCAGTTCCTTTAACATGGTGGTGGTGGTTACCTTTTTCAAAGCCTAATCGGGCCCTAAGAGATGAGTGTGGGATGGTGAAGGAAGGCGTGGTTTCCCTTGACACATCACAGGTGTTTAGTAAACGTTGACCACAGTCAGTGTTTCTATCATACCAAAAAACAGAAACCCAGAAAACAAACCCATTGCCATTGAGTCGATTCCAACTCATAGCAACCCGAGGGTGGAGTAGAACTGCCTTAGAGGGGGTTTGCAAGTAGCGCTGATGGATTCAGACTGCCGATCTTTTGGTTAGCAGCCGAGCTCTTAACCACTGTGCCACCAGAGCTCCTTCATACAGAGCATAATATATTTGAAGAAAACTGAAGCAGTGCAGGAGACTTGAGTTATAGTGTTACTGGTAAACTTACTGTGGAAACTTCAGCAAGTCACTTTACTGCCTTCAAATCCAACTCTTTATGAACTGAAGAAGATGAACTAGTTCTATACTCTCCTTTCTAACTAATATATGATGATTTCAAAATACTAAGAATCAGCATAGTTCATGAGACTTTAACAGTTGCTTTACAGCCTTAATGGATAATTGCTTAAAATAGTGTTTACATTGTTCATATAACATCAGTCAAAATATCTGGATGTTTAATATAGTCAAATGTCTGACAAAGATATAACCAGGAATTTTCATCCTGTTCTTTATAATTTTAGTGTCATACCCTTTTTAGTATGCGTCCCTTGACTTCCGCTATTTTATTTACTCTTGGAGGTATGTGTATTTATTTTATGTGCATTTATTTATTTATTCTTTGTATAAAAGAGGGACATGTACTTGATCAAGAAGAAATATATTCTTCTCAGGCAAGTTGCTAAAAATTAATATGCATTACTTCAAGAAATATTTATTCAGTAATCTAGTAAATAGCAATACCACAATGAATAACACATGTTGCTTCCCCAAGAAGCTTATAGCCTAGTGGGAGTACAGAGAAATAAATAAGTAATTATAAAACAGTGCGGTACAGACCATGATTGGGGAAAATACAGAGTGCAAAAAGGGTGTGGGTAGGGCACCTAATCTAATCCAGGGTAATCATTTCAGACTTCCCAAAAGACATGGCATCTAAGCGGATACCTCAGGAATAACTGGTGTTAGTCAGAAATAGGGGATTTTTCAGACAGAGTAAGCAGCATGTGCAAGCGCCTGGAGGTGAGAGAGGACCATGTGTGTCCAGGGACTGAACATAATTTACAATCTGTGTTTGGGGAAAGGGGAGAGGAAGAGTGCAGCAGGGATAGATGAAACTATAGAAGAACAAGAAGTTTGAGTTTGATCCTGAGGACAATAAAGTACCATTGAAGGGTTTTCCATAGAGCAGTAGCATATAATACTAGCATTAAAAAAGAAAAAAAAAAAAAAAAAAAACAACTGGCTGGAGTACGGCAAATGGTTTGGAAGAGGCAGAACTACAGGTCAGGAGATCAGTTAGAACATTGTACCAACAAGATTTGTTGTTGTTATTGGGTGCCCAAGCTAGGCTAGAAGTAACTGTGGCCTAAAATAAGGTAGAGGTAATAGAGAAAGAAAAAAGAAAATGGATTCAAAAACACGAAAGAGAATCAATAAGATTTGATGATTAATTAACTCAAAAATATTTATAGAATTTCTGTTTCTCCCTATTATGGAGTAGCTGATATTGGACATATCCTTCCTTATATTGGAAAGGAGAGGGAAAGGAGAAATGTGGATACAGATGAGTTTGGTGGCAGGAAGTAGGGAATGTGCCCATCCAACAATTTTAATTTTCCTGTGAAACAGAAGGTGATGAGATTATAAGGTGAAGGAAGGAAGGCTAATGGTGGGAGCAGGAGCTTTGGGGAAGGTGAAGAGTCAAATGCTAGTGCAGCAAACAGTGGCAGATCCCTTTGTTATCCTGTGGCTTCCCATGATGCTTTCACACTTATCACTTCTGTGCATGTCAACTCAACTTTCAGCTTCCAGCAACTGTGGTCCTTTGTCTGAGGGCTTTCTCTGACGGTAGAAGACTCTTTGCCTGTGAACAGTAGTTCTGAAGTGCTGGGAAACTATCACATATGGACAGCATTCCTCAACCAATGACTGACAGGAGTTGGTGGATAAATGCCCCAGTTCCCTTACCCCTTGAGTGGCATAACTGGGAGCTTTATGTTTCACACTGCCTCCTAGAGTTCCCCAGTAGATTGAGCTCTGTGCCATAGCAGTAATTAGGTTGGTAATACATCTTCATTAGATGCCTTCCTTTTCCTGTCTCACTTTTCCATACTTCCCCCAGTGTTTCTGAGGCTCATCTGCCACTTTGTCTCAGAGTCAACTTCTGGAAGAACACTAATTAAGCCTCACACTGATAGAATAGTACATCAGCAAGAAAGAATCCTTTCCCAACTCATTCCATGAGGCCGATATTACCCTGATATCAAACTAGACACAGACAAGACAAAAACAACTGTAGACCAATGTCTCTTATGAATACAGACACAAAATTTTTCAACAGAATGCTAGCCAACAGAATCCAGCAACATATAAGTAAGTTTATACCCATAACCAAGTGGGATTTATCCAAGGAATGCAAGATTTGGTTTAACATCTAAAAATTAATTAATATAGCACACCGTATCAATAGGATATAGGGCAAAAACCACATGATCATCTCAGTAGATGCAGAAAAAAAATCACTTGGTGAAATCCAGCATCATTCATGGTAAAAGCCCTAAAAATCTTCCTCAACCTGATAAAGGGCAGCTATGAAAACCCACAGCTAACATCATACTTAATAGTAAAAGAGTCAATGCTTTCCCCTAAAATCAGAAGCAAGACAAGGATATCCATTCTCACCATTCTCAGTCTTGTATTGGAAGTTCTAGCCAGGAAAATTAGGCAAGAAAAAGACATTTAGAAAAAAAAAAAAAAAAAAAACTAAAAAATTAAAAATAAAAGATATCCAGATTGGAAAGGAAAAAGTATCTCTATTTGCATATGTCATGATCTTGTAGTTAGAAAATCCTAAGGTATCCACTAAAAAACTATTAAAGCTAATAAACAGTTTCAGCAAGGTTGTAGGATACAAGATCAATGTACAAAAAAACTGATTGTATTTCTATACATTAGCAATGAACAATCCAAAAATGAAATTAAGAAATAAAATAATTCCATTTACAATAGCATCAAAAAGAATACATTTTGCAAAAGAAGTGCAAAACTCCTACTCTGAAATTCACAAAATGTCATTGAAGGAAATGTAAGAAGATTCAAATAAGTGGAAAGACATTCCATATTCATCAATCAGAAGACTTAATATTCTTAAGATGACAGTACTCCTCAAATTGATCTCCCTGTCAAAATCCCAGCTGGATTTTCCTTTTTTTCAGAACTTGACAAGTTGATCTTAAAATTCATATGGAAGTACATTCATATGCAATTACAAGAGTCCCAGAAAAGCTTAAACGATCTTGAAAAACAGGAACAAAGTTGGAGTACTCACTTACATGTCCCAGTTTCAAAACTTACTAGAAAGCTACAGTAATCAAGACAGTGTGATCTGGCATAAGGATAGACACACAGGTCAAAGGATAAAATGTGGTATTCTCGTACTATGAAATACCGCTTAGCTGTAAAAAGGAATAGAGTACCAACACATGCCACAATATGGATGAACCTTGAAAATATTATGCTAAGTGAAAGAAGCCAGACACAAATGTCCCATGCTGTATGTTTCCATTTATATGAAATGCTGTGAATAGGCAAATCTATAGAGACAAATTAGATTAGTGATTGCCTAGTACTGGAAGTTCAGGGGGAAAATGGGGAGTGACTGCTAATAGATATGGGATTTCTTTTGGGGGTGATACCCAAAAAACCAAGCCTATTGCCTTTGAGTCGATTCTGCCCCATAGGGTTTCCAAGACTGTAAATCTTTACAGAAGCATACTGCAACGTCTTTCTCCCTCGGAGCGGCTGATGGGTTCGAACCACTGACCTTTGGCTGAACTTTGGGGTGATAAAGATGTTCTAAAATTGACTGTGGTGATGGCTGCACAACCCTGTGATAGTTGCACAACTGAAAACCATTGTATTGTACACTTGAAATGGGTAGATTTTATGGTATGTGAATTGTATTTCAGAAGAGAGAAAGAGAGGAACAGAGGGAGGGAGGGACGGTGTCAGGGACGGAAGGAAGAAAGGAAAGAAGGAAGGAAGAAAGGAAGGAAAGAATGAATGGAGAAAGGAAAACTCCTGTAAGGAGTGTTCCTCATCTCATTTTGTTAAAATCTAGGCACCAAAATCTGTATACCAGGAGTTAAGTTGAGATCCCCAGATATAAAAATATACAGGACAGCTAGCTAGATAGGAATTGATAGTTTTTTAACTAGAGAGTAGATGACCAAAAATTTTGTAGTGCGTGCCTGAATGCACACCCAGTAAGAAGAGTTGTAAACAGTTTACCGTACCTTACTGATATAAGTAAATTACAACTTGTTTCTGTTATTATACTCTAAAATTAGAGATTAATTTTAGCCAGTGGAATAGTTTCTGTGCTGAGCTTATCTGAACTGATGTCTCATCAGTATTGGAACTTCCACTTTCTGCTTCTGAGCCCTTATTACTGAACTCACTGTGGTCTTAGTCTGCTTGTTGACCTTGGGAATGGCCATGTAACGCTCATGCTGTGTGTTAAGGAGTCCGTCTGCAAGGTGTTCAGTCTCCACAGCTGATCTCTGTCTGCTCTCTGAAAATGCCCTTTTGGTGGAAAAATACGTGGATTTCAAACAGGTTATATTCTCAAATTTGTAAAGATTTATAATCTTTGTGTTTCATGATTGAATACATTCTGGACTACTGATTTGAGAACCAAGGTTTAATCAATTCATGCTCAATATCAAATGGGTTTTATAAACATTAGACTCATAAGAATATCCTTCATATCCATCCCTCATATCCTTCATGAAATAGTTTCTTACTATTTCAGCCCAGACTTTTCTTTCCTTTCTTTGAATTCCCTTAGTCCCCTTAGATTCTCTAAACTTTATACTTCATTATATGGTCTTCTAATCCTGGGGTCTCTGGACAAATCAGGTCTGATGCTTGTTTTTGTAAATAAAGGTTTGATGGAATACAATCATAACCATTCATTTGCATATTGTCTCGGCTGCTTTTATGCTACAAGGGCAGAGTTGAGTAGTTGCAACAGAAGAAAGACAATATGACTATCAGACAATAAGAAGTCAAACGATCGTTAAACCTAAAATATTTACTCTCTGGTTCTTTGCAGAAAAATTTGCTGACCAATGTTCTAATTTTTTGTGCTATCTTTCCAACTAGGTCAAAGCTTCTTAAGAATGATACCATGCTGTAGTTTGTTTTCTTTCCTTTGCATATACTTCTGAGCATATACACTTGCTTGAAAAGTACTTTTTGAAGACTACTTGACTATGTAATCTTGATTGGAAAGGGATGAGAGTATAATAATGTCTAGATCAGGTGCATGGCATTTTAATTTCTGGGATGATCTTCAGTTTCACCCTTGAAGCATAGGGGAAACTGTTTTGTTCACAGTTACTCAGGTGATATTATTGCCAAATCTATAACTCCAGGATTTTTAGCTTTATCTCAGACTCTTCTCATTTAACTTATTATAAATAGTTTTTTTTTTAAATTCAAAATATCAAAAGAGCAACTTTATGGAAATTTTTCTTCCTCAGTTTATTAAACACTGGCTCAAGTGAATTTTTTAGGCTCGCTAAATTTATACCCTAAAACAAGAAAAAAGTTGCTGATGACTTGATTCCAAGTCATAGTGACCCTATAGGACAGGGTAGAACTGACCCCTAGAGTTTCTAAGGCTGTAATCTTTACGGGAGCCAACTGCCACTTCTTTCTCCTGCAGAGCACCTGGAGGGTTCGGACTACCAACTTTTCGGATAGCAAGTTAAGTGCTTAACAGCTGTGCCACCAGGGCTCCTTAAATTTATAGACATCTCAAATTAAGAGACACTAGTAAAATTACTGTAAACACTATTTTTGAGATTAGAATCTAAAAATTTGGCGCCCTGGTGGCATAGTGGTTAAGAGCTACGGCTACTAACCAAAAGGTTGGCAGTTCGAATCCACCAGCCGCTTCTTGGAAACTCTATGGGGCAGTTCTACTCGTACAGGGTCGCTATGAGTTGGGATGACTCGATGGCACCGGGTTTGGTTTTTTTTTTTTTTTTCTGTGTTCACACACATTATTTCCTAAACAGGGAGTGTCTTTGAAACGTTTATTACAATCTAGGTTAGCCAAAGCCCTAATTTTAATAATTGATATTTTTGTCAGTAATCGAATAATTCCAAAACTTTTTAAAGATCTCTTTATTAATGGCTTCTTCTATTAACAGATGTGTATGAACAAAGTGTAAATACTTTTAGAAGTCTATTATCTTCCTAATTTAATTTTAAAATAAGAAATATTAATCAAATGTGGTCCTGATTAAATTTCCAGGAATAAAGTGATAAAAATGGAAAATTTCTCAGAACTTGTGCCATGATATCCCAAGAGAAAATACAAGAAAAATTTGAAGAGCTTGTGTTATACCAGGGAAAATGAATTGTGACAAAAGATTACATCCCTGTTAAATGTATTAGAATTGAGTCTACGAGCTTGCCTCTTGACAAGGTAAAAACACATCAGAATGAAGATATTTCTTAAACTGCCATTTCTTTGAAAAGGTGAAAAAGAAAAAAAAAAAGTTACCTACTCAAGTACATATTTTTTCCAACCAACTGGTGTGTGAGACATTCAAATTTTCAAACTAACTTAGGAACTTCTCCTGAGTTTTAATGCTTTTAGCAGATTCAGTTTGTTATTCATCTTGATATCTTTTGCATTAAAAAACATCTAGTTATCCAAAAGTGTCTCTTCATTATCCAAAAGTGTCTTTTTATTCACGAATGAATATAGGTCATCAAGGAAGATAAGCTATTTCAACATATCATTTTGAAGGACTAATCATTGTTTTATTATACTGCTAATGTTCAAAGTGATCATATGACACTTAAGCTATCTTGGTCCCTCATAAACTTGAAAACAACCAAAAGAATTTAGTTGGAATAATGACACTCTTTAATATTGCTTGGGGGAGTATGTTGAACAAGATGACCTGCTGTGCTTTTCAAACCCAGGAGGAAAGATATCATTTTAACAGGATATGAAACCAGACTACTGTTCTGTGTTTAGTTAACAGTTCCAAAAATCTAGAAATGTATTGAAATAATCTATCATTTAATAGGCAATTTATACTTAATAAAGTTTATATTTTAAAGATATGATAAATAATTTGGGAATTAAAGTGAATGGAAGTCAAATTTTCACTTTAATAGGCTATATTAATTTTACAGAGATGAGCAATTAGTATTTTGTACATAGAAAGATACCTCTTCTGAAGAAACTTACATGCATTGATCTGGTGTAATGCAATATTTGCATTTGAGGTTAGAAGTCCAGACTTTTCTTTATGTGGAAGGAGGCAGAGGAGAGAAACAAAAATCTTTTACACCCTGTTCTGCAGTAGTTCTTTACCACTTGAAGTGTGGCTGCTTCCAAGCATTAGAGGGTCTGGAATAATCACCAAGCCTCCTTATAGGTCAAAGGAACCAAGGCTAGTCAATGGAGAGCTTTTTCTCCCACCTTTCTTTTCCTTGACTTTTCTTATCAAGTTCTTGAATACTATAGAGTTCTTTGTCTCAAGCTTTCAGTCTTTTTTGGAGGACACTAAAAGACAATGCTCTCAGGCATTTAACTTCCATACAAGGATTAGCTCTAGTTTGGGGAGTTAAAAAAAACAAAAAACCATTGCAGTCGAGTCGATTCTGACTCCTAGCGACCTTATAGGACAGAGTAGAACTGAACTGCCCCATAGGGCTTCCAAGGAACGGCTGGTGGATTCATACTGCTGACCCTTTGGTTAGCAGCCAAGCTCTTAACCATTTGGTTAGTGGTAGAATTCTTGCCTTCCATCCTGGGTTCAATTCCTGGCCAATACAGCTCAACCCAGCTACCACCTGTCTATCAGTGGAGGCTTGTTTGTTGCTACGATGCTGCACAGGCTTCAGGGGAGAAGACAGACTAAGAAGAAAGACCTGGTGACCTACTTCCAAAAAATCAGCCAATGAAAACTCTATAGATCACAACTGTCCTATCCGATTTTTCATGGGGTCACCAACAGCCAGGGGCTGACTCCACCAGTAACTAACAATAACAAGTAACTCTTGCTGCTGTTGAGAAGCTTGGAAGATGCTTTATACAGGGTCTGCTTGATTATAATTTTTCCCTGCTGCTTAGAATTGGGACCCTGAGTGCTGTCGCCTCACATAACATTTCCACGGGTCTCTGGATTTTCCTGGAGTTTGTGGCAAGGTACGTTAAAGATAATTTACAGCCTTCATGACTCTTTTGAGAACAAGAAAGTAACTAATCCTGTTAGGCTTTGGTGGCCCCAAGACAATGAGCCAACCAACTGGACATCTAGTCAGGCGTCCTTACTGACAAAGGAAACAGAGACTTATTTTTGTGATTTAAATCCAAACCTGCCTTTAGTTTCAAGATAGCTTCTGACCTAATTGGTGGCCTTGCTTAACCATAAAAGCAAAATAATGCCTGCTTCTGGAGAAGAACCCCTAATTATTGAAAGAATCAATGAATCACAAAACATAACAGGGATTTTGCTTAGAAAAAAGAGTTTAAGAGTGGAATCTTGAGGGTAATGAAGAGTGGGACATAATAGTTCTAATTTTAAAATAAATTGAAACGAGGTTAAGGTGCAACCTTCTTTAGTGATTTGTAAAACTTGAAGGTTTAAAATAAGATACACCGAGTACTAGGTCAGGAAACAAAACATCTGGGTTCTAGTCTTGGCGCTGCTTGTAGTTAGCCCTATGACCCTGGATCTCTAGGTCTGTAGTTATTTCTTCAACCATAAAATCACAGATGTGGGTTAGATAATCTTTCAAGTGCCTTTGGTTGTAAAATATCTTAATTCCATATTTTCTTCTGAGGACTTTCCAGCCTGGTCATTCCAAGTGTATCACTAATCCCCATAGATTCCACTAACGAGCTCCCAATGCAGTGATATTTGTTATAGGACACACCAAGTCCTAATAGTTACATGGTAAAGAAGTAATAAGTGTGCAGTCATTGGATGCACCACGTATTTCCTTTCCCCAATAGGCAGGCAAAGTAAAACTTAGCATAGAAGTTCACTGTGTTTATAGCTGATAAATGAATGTTAAAGTTCCCTTCACGTTGTTCTTCCAGAATGAAGGAAAGATGGCCTCAGCACTGAATTGAATGAGGAAAAAACCGTCTCTCATTTACATTCATTGCCTTGCCTGCATAGAAACTTGGTTGTTTGCCGACAACTTAATGTCTTGGGAAAGCTATATGTCATTTTGCAGCCTAGCATTTAATAGCACCATGTCACAAATCTGGTTTAAGCTTTCTATTTTGTCACCAGTTGGGGGGTACAACACAAGCTCCAAATAATAAAATCTTAATGACCTGAAAGCATTTTATGTTTCATCTCCAAACATTTCTTTTCTAGAAAATTCTGTGATTTTCTCTGTCATATTCATTCAATGAAGAGATTCATCTGAGCTGATAAATAATAGACCATCGCAATTATGAATTTTGTCAAAGAACAAAGGGAAATGTGTTCGTTTTGGTAAGTCACCAGTTACAAAATGCGCACTTCTATTGAATATCATGGGGAAAAAAAAAAAATCAACGTTAACTGGAATTTCAATTAAGATGATTTTTCCAAAGTGGCATTTTTTTTTTCATTTTGGAATTATTGTACTTGCTCATTACCAAGATATCAGAAAATGTAGACAAAAATAAAAAATGTAGACTAAAAATAAAAAAAAGGAATCTACCCACCAGTGACAACTGTGCTCAATGTATTGGTATTTATTCTTTCATGTAGGTTTATGTACATATATACACCACATAGACAATCCACTCCTGCTCACCAATACACAAACACAAATATACTTCAATACTGACTAGTCTGTGAGACCAAAGTAATGTTTTCTCCAATATTAAAATTATGACACTTCTCAGCTCCCATGTGCCCATAGTTATGGAACCCCAGTCTTTCCTTGCCTCTTATTGTCTTATATGGTGTAGCCAAGAATTCCAAAGTTTCTGACTCAAGCCAGAGGGCTTCTCTGTATGATCTCACCTTGATGCAGAACCTGGACAACCTCCAGCATATGCTCATTTGTCTCACTGTTTCCACTCCCACAGAAATTCTTTAGAGTAGAAGAGAGGAGGAGCCTTTTCTGGGTGTTAATTCAGCCATAGATGTACCTCTTCCAAACTGGTAAGCCTAAGAGTTAGTGTTCAGTTTTCCGCTCACACACGGTCTTTATATATATATATATATATATATATATACATTTTTTGTTTTTTCCTCAAGGTACACTGTCAGCACTCAGGTGAGTGGATCAGGCATTAGCTCTACCCTGTTCTCAAAACCAGCTCCCCTCTGCTGGCCCAGACCGAGTCTTGGAGACGACCACAAGTCCAGACTTGCTGGCTTGTGGCCTGCCCACTGCTTAGGCTTTTTCCTGGATTTCAGTTGTCCCTTCCTCCAGTTGGGCCTCAGTGAGGGTCCCTCCAGGTTACTGGATCTGTTTTAATACGTTTGAACCTCAACAAAGAATGAGTTTTAATCTTGATCTTTTTCCTTTCAGAAATCATCTTGGGTCTTCTGTAAATTTGTGGATGTAAATAGGAACCTGCGGGAAGGGTACTACCTGAATTCATCTACCAACAGCAACTAAGAGACAGACCCTTTCTGAGCCAAAAAATGCCCAATTATATTCTTTCCTCTGAGCATTGACTAGCTACTCGCCTTGCAGCGACCTTGTTCTACAGCATAATGATAAAATAAGCAGCCTCTGGATCCAGACAACTTTACATTTAAAGCTCTGCCCTGTTATTTTCCCAGTGATGATCTTGTGAAATTTACTCAACACTTTTGTGCCTTAGTGGCTCCCATCAGTGAAACAGGACTGATAACAGTCACACTTTTCTAATATGTGGTTGTGAAGATTAAATGCTTTAACACATGTTAATCCCTGTGCCTAGCACATAGTGAGTGTTTTTTTCACACCATTATTGTAACATTGGAAACAAGGTAGCACTTATTGTTTCCTTGTTTTCAATGTTATAATAATGGTGCGAAAAAAATCTTATAGGTAGGTGTCATGTGCCTCCTTAATTATTTCCTTGAGGCAAATACCAGAAAAGGAATTGTAGTCAAGTGGCATGCACAATTTGTCCCCCAGAAACATTTACTAGTTTGCACCAGAGGGCCAGCTCTCTTGCACCTTCACCAACAAATAACATTAAAAAAAAAATTAAGCTTTAATAGTTTGATAGACAAAAAGGGTATGCTACTTTAATATATATTTCTTTAGTAACTATTAGTGAGGGTAAATTTTTTACTATGGTAAATGTCTCAGTCATCTAGTGCTGCTCTAACAGAAATACCACAAGTGGATGGCTTTAACAAAGAGAAGTTTAATTCTTCACAGTCCAGTAGGCTACAAGTACAAATTCAGGGTGTCAGCTCCAGGGCAATGCTCTCTCTGTTGGCTGTACAGGAAGTTCCATGTCATCAGTCTTCCTTTGGTCTGGGAGCTTCTCTGCACAGGAACCTCAGGTCCAAAGGATGCGCTCTGCTCCCAGCACTGCTTTCTTGGTGATGTGAGGTTGCCATGTGTCTCTGCTCACTTCTCTCTTTTATATCTCAAAAGAGATTGCATTAAGACATTAATCTTGTCAACCTCATCAGTATAACCTCATCACATTGATAGAATTTATAACACATGAGGAGATCACATATAACCTCATCATAGTGATAGAGTTTACAACACATAAGGAAATCACATCAGATAACACAATCACACAATACTGGGAATTGTGACCTAGCCAAGTTGCTACCCACATTTTTGGGGGACACAATTCAATCCATGACAGTAAACTTTTAATTTCTTATGGATAGCTATGCTTTTAGTCCATTTTTGTTTTTATTGCTTTAAAAGAACTCTTTGAATTTGTAGTCACAAATGCCTTTATTGCTGTTCAGAAAGAAAGGGAATTTAGCTTATTAATTTTCTGTAAGTCCATCTTTCTCATGAGCCACATGAACTTATCATCCTGTTGAAACTAAAGTGTAATTTAAAAACTGCAAAGTAGAATGAAGTGTCAAAGTAGAATGAGGGCTTTTCTAGGTAACATAAGTCAGGGAAATACTTTTGAATTAAATATTTGGGAATGGAAACCAGAAAACATTTTGCCTTCTATTCTATGGATAAGAAATACAAATTTTTATTGTACATATATGAGTTCTAGGATTTCCTTTCTCTTGATTTCAGAGTCATAATGTTCCGTTATTATACTAGTTAAGTTCCAAGCCTTTAATCTGACTTTATCAGCCATTGAGTGAATGAACAAATACTTACAATATAGAGGTTAGCTACAGGTTTTATCCTTGCTTCTCCTTTTTTCTCTTATTGCTTTTGTTTTGATCTTATTGTCACCCAAAGCAGGTCCTGCTTTGTGCAGGTTCTTGTCAATAAAGACACACTGAGGTGAGGAGGGAGGAAGAGCATTTATTGCAAGCCTGCAGGCAAGGAGCAAGGAGGTGCATACCCCAAATCAAGCTTCCTGAACAAGGGGAGGCAGAACCTACGTAGGTTATCATGGCATGTAGGCTCAGTAAGACAAATTGCACTTTTTTCTTTGGCATGTTGTCTAGTAAACTGGGTTTGACTGGATTGAGCCACACCCAGTGCTTTGAGGACAATGAACAGGAGGGGCAGGTTCCACTTGGTCTGAGCAGCTCCCAATGGAGCCACACCCATCGCCATCACCCAAGGCTTTGTTTGCTAATGGACAGGAGGAGCAGGTAAGCTCCTCCTAGCTGCGCTGGCTATCAATATCAAAATTTCTTTATGTGGCTTTTAAATTTTAGTTTTAAATATTTATAACTCTTTGGGGCTTAAATTTATATTAAAAAAAAAGTTAATCAATGGATTAGTTTTCTCCTGTGAGATTTTGGGGACTGGAAGGGATAGCTCTTTCAGTTAAAACACATACACACACACACCAATGCATTCTAATCAATTTTTTGGGGAAACTAAACCTTATTCAAGAATTCATTTGAGAGAAAATTCATGAAAGATTCAAGAAATGCTGAAAAACAAAACTAGTGAAGGGGAAAAGCCTGAACAGATATTAAAATATTGCAAAACTGGACTTTTAAAATTGTATACGTATAAATATATATACATATGAATATATATGTGCATATATACATATATATATATATATATATACTTTGAACTTAATCTTTCTCTCAACAATTATCTCAACTACTTCTGTGGTATATAACTTGAAAATGAAGATTGAATATTACGTCATTGGAGGGACTTTGGGGTCTTGAATTTGTGGTGTCTCCCCTAGTGACATTTTGCACTGTGAAGAGTCAGGGTCATCACAGCGGCTACTTTTGCCACCCTCATCTTTCATGCTCACTGTTATGGATTGAATCGTGTCCCCCAAAATGTGTGTTAACTTGACTAGGCCATGATTCCCAGTATTGTATGGTAGTCCACCATTTTGTAATCTGATATGATTATCCTATGTGTTGTAAATCCTAACCTCTATGATGTTAATGAGTCAGGATTAGAAGCAGTTACATTAACAAGGCAGTACTCAATCTACAGGATTAGGTTGTATTTTGAGTCAATCTGTTTTGAGATATAAAAGAGAGAAGTGAGCAGAGAGAATAGGGAGCTCACACCACTAAGAAAGAAGCCCCAGGAGCAGAGTGTGTCCTTTGGACCCAGAGTCCCTGTGCTGAGAAGCTCTAGACTAGGGGAAGATTGATGACAAGGACATTCCCCCAGAGCCAACACAGAGAGAAAGCCTTTGCCTGGGAGCTGGCACCCTGAATTTGGACTTCGAGCCTCCAAAACTATGAGAGAATAAATTTCTGTTCACTAAAGCCATCCACTTGTGGTATTTCTGTTATGGCAGCACTGTATCACTAAGACACCCTCCAAATAGACAGGACTGAATGAATTAAGGGAGACCGTGGATGAGACCAATGATTTGGGTACTGTACTGAGAAATAATGAGAATAGAGAAGTTTATAATCATTCAGTTTGAGCTCACAAGGAAAGTAAATGATCTACCTGTTTGATACATATACTCCTTGCATATACCCCTTCACTGTCTTAGGCGTCTCCCCTGATTCAGTGCTGGTGAATGGAGGAGGAAGCCAGCCTGAGCCAGAAGACTGAGACAATGAATGCCAAGGAATAAATTCACCTGAAGAGAATAAAAATGAGTTGTATCATCTTTAGGTGCCATTACTTGCAAGTGAATGATTACAGAATGTGCATTCATCTATAAGGATTTCTTTAATTTTTTCATCTAAAAGATTTTCTGCAGTAATCCTTAGAATATTCAATTTTACTCAAAAAACGTAATTAAGAAAGTATGATAACATTTCTTCATATAAGTAATGTTCTATATTTCCTGCACCTTAGGTTACTTTTAATAAAAGAATTGTATTATAAATTTTGACTCATTGCAGTAAATTGGTAATAACTGAGTTTATTTGGTACTGTCACTTTAACCAGGCACTATTGAGTCGACTCTGATTAATGAAGACTCGATGTGTGTCAGAGTAGAACTGGGCTGCATAGAGTTTTCAATGGCTGGTTTTTTAAAAGTAGATTGCCAGGTCTTTCTTCTGAGGCAGCTCTGAGTGGACTCAAACCTCCAATCTTTTGGTTAGCAGCCAAGCACATTAACTGTTTCCAACACCCAGAGATTCCCGTGCCATCATAACCACCCACATTTAGCATAGATGTTCAGCAAAAGATATAGGAACTGTTTTGGAAGCTCTCATTAACTGAGATAAATTAGCAGAATATTTTGTCCAAGTTCATATTTTCTTTCTTGATTATTTTATAGAGGTCTCATAAATATAAACAGCTGGCTTGCTTGTCCTTCCTTTGCAAACCTCTTATGGATATCAGCAAGACAAAAGTCTAATATATTAATGGTTTTAAACGTCAGAAGAGCAGTTGCCTGGCTATAGAGCACTCTGAGAAAATTCAACTGAACTCCAACCTACCACATGAGCCCCATCTCACCTCCGAGGCCTTGCTTGTTTCTGAAACAGCTCATGGGATCTTTATATACCAGCGTGGTCCTTTCCAAGGGATCGAATTTGTTTTGAGATATTTCCTGTTTCGAGGAGCCTCTAGGAGCCTAATTCATATCTAGAATTCAGAGAACATAGAGACCAAATAATTGAGGGGGGAGTTAGAAAACACTATTATTTTTACCTTGGATTCTTCTGATTCAAATCCAATTGCCTTTATGCATGCCTCCTTCTTCTTCATTAGATCTGACTTATTTTAGGAATCCCAAAGGTTTGTAACAGGCCGAGACTAGATCCTCAATCTAGACTCACAGAGCATAACAGTACTTTTAGAACACACAAACACTGTGAGTGGGAGTATGAGAATGCAAACATCAAGTGTATTACTTGGGGACTAGCATGTCTGCTTTAGGGATCATCTTCCAGAAAGGCAAATCAGTGCTTGCTTTGGCAGCACATATCTAAAACTGGAATGGTACAGAGAAGATTAGTATGGCCCCCATGTGAGGATGACAGAAAGGCAAGTAATAAACATTCTAAGTTGAGTTATTCAGAATGGCCTGAGGAGGGGCTTTGCATGTTGGGAAGGAATGAGAACTACTGTTGGGAAAGTATGTTTTGACTTATTGTAGGGTCTTGGGTGCTGTGATGGTTAAGATTGTGTGTCAACTTGGTTGGGCCATGATTCTCTGTGTTTTAATGTAATCACTCCCATGATTGAATATACTGTGAGTAGCCAATCAGATAAAAGGAAGTCTCCTTGGAGGTGTGGCCCGCATCTGTATATAAGCAGACATTCTGGCTTTTTGCTCCCTCTGGATCCGGCTGCTGCTTCCTGTCGTCTCATCTCGCGTTCTTGGGACTTGAGCTGTCAGCTTATCTGCCGAACCTGGGATTCGTCGATCTGCACAGCCTGTGAGCGGGAGCCCTGCTCTCTGACCTGCCGATCTTGGGCTTGCCAGCTTCTGTAGCTGTGTGACTTGGGAGAGGCCTCTACCCTGATCCACGGACTTGGGCTGTTCTAGCCTCGATATAATCTCTCTCTATGTGTATATTTATAAATTTTACTGGTTTTGCTTCTCTAGAGAACCCAGCCTAAGACAAGTGCCAAGCTAAATCTGATCTGTTTTATAAGAAATGGGAGATCAATTGAAGCTTTTTATCATGAACTAACAAAGAAAATGGTGTTAAGGCTGTTTAATCTTTTCATAGAGTGGATGAGAGATGGGAAATCTTAGCTGAAAACCAAGTCCAAGTAAATACCACAAAATCATCCAGGTGAAGGTAATATGGGCCTGATGTAGGCCAGGTGAATGTAATATTGAAAGGAGAGCAATAAATGCAGGGACCATTATGAAACAACTATTGGTGGCAACTAATTGCTGATAAGCACAGTGATGAGGGTAGATTTAAACTCTACCGTGAGATTTTGAGGAAGGGGAAACTAAGATAGCAAAAGTGGTACTGAAAAATATAGGCTAAGTTAGAGGGGTTCTGTTTTTAGAGTAAAATGCTGATTTAAGCAAATAACCCTCAGAAGGGTTTCACATTAAGAGGTTGTCAGATATTAACATACTGGGTTAGCTTTCTAATTACTCTCTGGTGTTGTCTGAGAAGTCACAGGTTAGACGGGGAAGAAGGATGAGTCAGAATTACAGACTATGCAAAATCTGATGATACTCTGAAGTCTCTAGGACCCTGAAAGGAAGCACCAAAATAGGATGTGGATGCAGAACGAGAGGTAGAAAATACTGGAAAACAAAGTACCTGCTTCACACTTGTGGCAAGCGAAACCTTGTCAACAGCATTTGGATGAAAGGGTTATACAGTGTATCTCTCAGGGTCTAGGCGGGAAAACGGGGTGGCCAGTGTGAATACTTCTAACAGATGGAATTTAATACTGGACACTGTTTACACAGCCAATGAAAGAGCCAAATAGACAAACGGGAAATGCTGAGCAAACCCAGAGCTTAGCAACAACTGGAAACCACCATACCCCTAGAGTGAGAGGAGCCCAGAGGAGGTGGTGTTACCAGAGCCCAGGGACTGCAGCTATGCAGAGGTTGCTGCAACCTCAGAACGAGGGGCTCTTTGATGGGAGCTGGAAGCACATAAGAGACTGAGTAGATGCTGACTGAAGATGTGACTGCAGGCAAAAAGAGAACTACCCTGGCTTCACCCTTACCCTGCCCTCCAATCATGAGCACTTCCCAATGGCCAAGTCTACCTAAACTCTAGAGGGCAAGGAAGCCTGTGAAATGTGGTTTTCTATGATGCAGACAAGAGCGGGGGTGGGGGGTGGTAGGGGACGGGGGCAGAGCGGGGGCGGACGAATCTGAGTCAGAAGGGGCACGTACAGCAAGCCCATCACAGATTACTTAATACAGAGCATTGTAAGGTTTTGAGAGCTACTTCCAGAGAAATTTTTAGAACAGAAACATAGATAAAATATTGGCATTTCTTTCTCCTCTGTCACTGGAATCCAAATGATATTGCAAATGGTATTGGAAGCAGAGTATTCAGTGGTTATCTAAAATTGGAGCACATCTGCCAGACTGGCCTTCAGTCCATGGTCCCCCCACCCCCTTTTTTTTTAACCTTGTAGACATCAACTTGTGTTTCTTATCTAGTTATCACAAAGCTGTGCATCTGCAAAAAATCATAGTTCTACCATTTTAAATAGAACAGATGAAAGTTTTCTATGAAGCAAGGAGAGTTTTTAAAAAATAATTGTGCTCCTCCCCTTCTGTTCTACTACTTTTAGTCTGCACTAATAGTTCAGAAGTAATTAGGACTGAACTTTATTTTGTATTCTGCAAATGATTTATGATTCTGTGACTGGAGAACAGAAACAGACTCCTATTTTTAGATGCTTTGCCTTTGATATTCTATAGGTCTTTTGAAAGTCACTTATTCTATCTAACTGTACTTAGTGAAATAGAAATAAAGGCTGGGGTACAAGGACAGGGAAAGGGCGGTATGAATAGAAGTACCATGGTGCCCAAAATAAAGAAATTATTGTTTCCTGTGTTATTTGCTCCAATTTCCCTTTCATAGCTCCATGGGACTGAGTCTAATGTTTAAGTCAAAATAACAACATGTAACATTTATTGGGAGGCCCTGGGTGGTGCAAACAGTTAATGTACTCGGCTACTAACCAAAAGGTTGGAGGTTCGAGCTCACCCAGAGTTTCCTTGAAAGAAAGCCCTGGCAATCTACTTCTGAAAAATCAGCCACTGAAAACTCTATGGAGCACAGTTCTACTCTGACATCCATGGGGCTACCATGAGTTGGAGTAGACTCAATGTCAACTGTTTTTTAACATTTATTGTGTACTCACAATTTGCCAGGTGAAGTTTTAAATGTTTTGCATGTATTATCTCATTTAACACTTAAAACAAACCTATAAGGGAGATACCCTTATGACCCCCACTTTATTGCTGACATAGGCCAAGGAGCAGAGGGGAATTTGTTCAAGGTCTTATCTATGGTACATGCTAGGGTCAGCATTTGAACCTTGCAGCTTCTCCCCAGAACTAACACTGAAATCACCATTGTACCTGGCCAACTCTCTCAGGTAGTCTCAGACACGGAGGACTATTAATGCACCCCACAGGCTTCACTGAGAGCAGAAGTACTGGTATCAAGGTGGGTGGGCTAGCAAGGCCCTTCTAAGGCTCTGATGGACAAATATGCTTGAATGTGCCAGCAATGTTGGGGAATGAGGAATCACGTGGTGTCCAAATGGGAGGCAGGGGAGAGAAGTGTTGAAGCACATGGAGTCTGATCAGTCTAATCTGGCTTCTAAGGCATTTTACTTAGATTTTGGGCATTAGTTACTTCATCTATAAAATGGGAATAATAAGAGTATCTACCTCATGAAGCAGTTTTAAAAATTATATAAAATAATATAAATTATTTGTCATATAGTAAGTACAGAATTCAATACATAGTTTTTGTTGTTATTGTCAAGTGGAGGATGGGATTAATTTGGGATCCAGATTATCTATTGACTATTTTACCACAATAAATCCTACTTAACTGATAAACACACTCCATCTTGTCATGTAGATGTCTAACAGTTAATGAGCCATTCCTAAGGCTAAAACTTTGAATTATTGGTTTATTTCTAAATTCTCTGCCCTTATTTAGAAGCAAGGTAAACAGGAATTTACTCTCCACTAAAGACTACATTCAGGTTTACAGAAACAGTAAATAGTCCTGCAGAGCTTTCACAACTTTCTCCAATATGACCCTAAAATATGTTCTAATCATATCCCATTTTTCTCCCCCTTTTGTGTTAAATTCCCAGAATATCCAAACTATGTAATGTCCCCCAGACTTGTCCCATGCTTCTGTCCCCTGGTCACATGTTCTTACTTTCCCTCTAGCTAGAAAATCACCTTCACCTCAACCTATCAAAATTTTCTTCTTTCTTAAGTCCATCTTACATTAATGTATTCCACAAAGGCTTTTATTATCTATTCAAATGAATGTGCTCTCTCTCTGATCTCTGAACTTTATAGCATTTGTGCGTACCTCATCTGTGACAGGTATCACTTACCACCTTGTATTATGTTTATGAACTCGCCATAGCCTTCCTTGTTAAGATATAAATGCAGGAGTTGATTTTATATCTGGGTAGTTCCTGGTTTTTTGCTTTTGTTAGTTGCCATCGAGTCTATCCTGACTCATGACGACCCTACGTGTGCAGAGTAGAACTGCTTTATAGGGTTTCCAGGGCTGTGAACTTCTGGAAGAAAATTGCCAGGCCTGTCTTCTGAGGATACACTGGGTGGGTTCAAATTGCCAGCCTTTCAGATGATAGTCAAGCACTTCATAGTTTGTGCCACCCAGGGCTCCTGGGCAATTTTTATTTTATTATACTTTAGATGAAGATTTACAGAACAAACTAGCTTCTCATTAAACAGTTAGTACACATACTGTTTTATGACATTGGTTAACAACCCCATGACATGTCAACACTTTCCCATCTCAAACCTGGGTTCTCTATTACCAGCTTTCCTGTCTCCTCCTGCCTTCTAGTCCTTGTCCCTAGGCTGGTGTGCCCCTTTAGCCTCGTTTTCTTTTATGGTCCTGTCTAATATTTGGCTGAAGGATGAACCTCAGGAGCGACTTCATTACTGAGCTAAAACGATGTCTGGGGGCCATATTCTTGGGGTTTCTCCAGTCTCTGTCAGGCCAGTAAGTCTGGTCTTTTTTTATGAGTTAGAATTGTGTTCTACTATTTCTCCAGCTCTGTCCAGTACCCTCTATTGTGAGTCTTGTCAGAGCAGTCAGTGGTGGTAGCCAGGCACCATCTAGTTGTACTGGACTTAGTCTGGTGGAGGCCGTGGTAGTTGTGGTCCATTAGTCCTTTGGACTAATCTTCCCCTTGTGTCTTTAATTTTCTTCATTCTC
>NW_004443973.1:3006000-3006810 GCF_000243295.1 Trichechus manatus latirostris | reverse complement strand
TTTGATTCTAGGAATTTTTTGATTCCATCTTTGATTTCTTCTATTACCCAGTGGTTTTTAAGCAGGGTGTTATTCAGTTTCTGTGTAATTGATTTTTTTTTCCTTGCTCTTCCTGTTGTTAATTTCTACTTTGATGGCGTTGTGATCAGAGAAGATACTTTGTATTATCTCATTGTTTTGGATTTTGTTGAGGGTTGCTGTGTGGCCTAAGATGTGGTCTATTCTGGAGAACATTCCATGTGCATTGGAAAACAATGTGTGCTTTGCAGCTGTTGCGTGGAGTATTCTATATATGTCTATGAGTTCAAGTTGGCTGACTGTGGCCTGTAGATCTTCTGTATCTTTGCTGAGTCTCTTTCTAGATGTTCTGTGCTTTACAAAGGGTGGTGTGTTGAAGTCTGCTACTATTACTGTGGAACTGTCAATTTCTCCTTTAAGTGCTGTTAGAGTCTGTTTTATGTATTTTGGTGCCCTGTCATTAGGTGTGTAGATATTTATTATGGTTATGTCTTCATGGTGGATTGTTCCTTTAATCATCACATAATGTCCTTCTTTGTGTTTTATGGTGGATTTTGTTTTAAAATGTATTTTGTCTGATATTACTATTGCCAGTCCTGCTCTTTTTTGGTAGCTGTTTACTTGATACATATTTTTTCATCCTTTGATTTTTAATAAATTTACATCTTTGTTTATAAGATGCGTCTCTTGTAGAAAGCATATTGATGGATCCTGTTTTTTTATCCAGTCTGTCACTCTCTGTCTCTTTATGGGTGCATTTAGGACATTTACATTCAGTGTAATTATTGATAG
>NW_004443973.1:3002234-3003577 GCF_000243295.1 Trichechus manatus latirostris | reverse complement strand
GTGGTGCTTCTGTCTATAGTGCCATATTGGCTCTGACTCTCCTCCTGGGCAGTTTTTGAAAGATAATAATAGCAACTTTCATTGTGCCTTGCACAGAGTAGTCATTCAAAAACTATTCATAGAACCGAATTTAATATAGAAAAATTTGGATGAATACAATTTCCACTTTAGTCCCCTTAGTCTCTGGCCCTGTTACTCAGCTCAGCTGTATTCTGGCTAGAAACTTTCTTATCTAGCTTGAGATTAAACATTGTCCAAGTAAACTGTGCATTACTGAGATCTTCACTGAAAAGATGTCCTTAGTGGAAAATAAATTCTCATTCATTTTGCTGTTAAATAAAGGCAAGAGAGTTTTGAATTTAAATTCAACTTACTACAGTCTTTGGAATGACTCTTTAATTGATCATTTAGCACATACATGCAAATATAAACTCTCTTCAGTGAGTGCAGAAATATGCCACCACACAGTGCTTGCTTCTCCCATCCACCAAGGAGATAAATGTAATCTGAACAAATCAAAATCTCCTTCATTAACTCCTTCACTTTGCAGGAGATCCTGCTACTGCAAAGGAGGTAGGACACCCAAAACCAATAGCATAGAATGCACACACACACACAAAATCCAACTTTAACTTTTCTTTTTCCCTCTAATTCACAGATGCTATGAAAATTGGCAAGTTGACTCTAAGGAGAAAAATGTTCACTTCTTGATTTTTATGCATATGTCATGATAAAAATGAATGTGAGTGGAAAAGTGAACACATTTTCAATCGGTGGACCATAAATACACTCTTGTCACTGTCATTTGGCAGTGGAGTTTGCTGGGAGTGTGTGAGTATTTATTAAATAGTATAGTGAGAACCATCCCGTGGGGAAAACAGAATGAAATGCAAAGCCCCAACCTTTTAGATTTGTGTCTACTGAGGGTGTCTGTGACAGTGTGGCAAGGTTCCAGGCTCTAAGCACTTGGCCATTGCATTTGGATTTTAAAAGACTCCAAGTCATCAATTCTGGTTGCAATTAGAGTTGGTGAAAAGAAAAACACCCTAGGAGTTATTAATATGCAAATCTAGTAATTTGGGAAATGGAATGATCTCAGGTTAGGGTTTCTAAATTTATGAACTCTAATTTTGACCAAAATGACTTCACACTTCAACAGTTCTGAATAAATTGACAGCAAATTGCATATATATTTTTTTTAAATTAGTACAGAAAGAGTGCTTAGGAAGGGTATAAAGCAAGAACACACGTGGCTATAATGCATTACACCAGTGATCTGCATAGTCTGAACTCTCTTCCCAACATAGCCAATACCATATGTTTTGGCAAAAAAAAAAAAAAAA
>NW_004443973.1:2999336-3001206 GCF_000243295.1 Trichechus manatus latirostris | reverse complement strand
CATAGTGCCTACTATGTGTTAGGCACTACTAGATTCTGGTGATACGAAAATTGAATAATAACCCAATCCCTTAAGTCAGGGACTCACCAATAAGTGGAAGTATATTTTAAAATTGAATTGGGACGCCATTGTAAGGAATATTGTAATAGAGATAAGACCACAGTTTCAGAAAATCGAAGAAGAAGATGAACTCATTGTTTTCTGCTTTGAGAGAAGGTTTCAGATGACAGGTAATATTTAATATGAGTCAAGGAACCAAAAGGAGGATGAACAGACATGGAGTTATAAATCATAATGGCTTATTTACAGAATTTTGAAAAACTTTGTATGGTGGTTACAGAATAAGGGGCTGGAGTAAGAAGAAGCAGATATTCCTTTGCCATGGAAGTCTAAGCAACATTTCTATTGAGTTCCACATTGTCCTTGTATTTACCTATGCTTTCAAAGAAATCCAGATTATTCCACCATTTTTTCCCTTTAAATGTTCTTCTTTTTTTTATGTATTCTTTTGTGCTTACATATTCAAGAAAGTCTCTCTTTAAATTATGGACTTAACCAAACTTTCAGGTGTGTGGAGAAGGTTCATTAATCTATTTTACAGAGTTTTCCTTGGGAAGTATCTTCGGTTGGGTAGTGGCACTGACCATCAGTCTTTTTTAACATGGTGGTCTGAACTGCAGAGGTACGTATGTTGGCCAAAGATTCTATAATTTCAGCATCTAGTCCTCTTACTATTCTTAGGTGGGTATTTTAGCCCATTCTGTGAATATTCAGGTGGCAAAAGGTTGTTTATAGTTAGATGAACCAGAAATTTCTGTGGAGGAAGTGTGATTTGATTTAGTTTTTAAGGGATAAATAAAAAGAAAATGGGTATTCCACCCAGAAAGAACCTCATAAATAAGGTACAGGGGGAAGAAAACTCAGGACAGGGAACATGAAGGCAGATGGAGAAAATACTGTGGAGTCATTGAAAAGAAAATCATGATTGTCCACTTGCATTTGGGCTTTATTCATAGATAGTTGGAGTAATTGAAGATTTTGAAACAGAGAAGTATCATGGCTAGAGCTGTTCTCTAAAAAAATAAATCATAAATAAGACTGCACAAAAAAAAAGAAAGAAAAAAATAAATGAATTGCCATCAAGTCAGTTTTAACTCATGGAGACCACTTGTGTTGCAGAGTACAACGACTCCCCATAGAATTTTCATGGCTGTGATCTTTGGGAGCACATCACCAGCATTTTTGTCAACTTTTCTTCTGAGATGCGTCTGGATGGGTACAAATCACCAACCCTTCAGTTGAATAGTTGAGTGCTTAACCATTTGCACCACCAGGGAGCGTCTAAGTTGGTCTGTAGAGGAAGAATTGGAAATAGGGAATATTTAGAGAGTGAATATTTATAGAGTAAATACATGGTCTTCAATTTCTTAATCTTTGGCATTAGCAGTTGTTGCATAAATTTGTATATAGTCTTCTTAACTCGTCTTCTTTGTAGGCATATGGATATTATCCTATCCTGACAGTGTAAGATACGTGTTGAGATGTTCTTTTTGACAACGAATGTGATGCCATTCCTCTTCAATTTGTCATTGCTGGCAGAGTAGACCATATTATAGTTCAATTCAAAATGGCCAATACCAGTCCATTTCAGCTCACTAATGCCTAGAATAACGATCTTTATGCGTTCCATTTCATTTCTGATGACTTCCAATTTTCCTAGATTCATACTTCCTACATTCCACATTTGGATTATTAATGGATGTTTGCAGCTATTTCTTCTCATTTTGAGTAGTGCCTCATCAGTAAATGAAGGTCCTGAAAGATTTAGTCCATCCAGATCATTAAGATCCACTCTACTTTGAGGAGGCAG
>NW_004443973.1:2976628-2998372 GCF_000243295.1 Trichechus manatus latirostris | reverse complement strand
ACTGAAGAGAAAATGCAAGACTCAAGTTGCAATATTGAAGGATTTTATGAGCAAAATATTGAACGATGCAGGAAGCATCAAAAGAAGATGGTATTGAGAGAAGAAGTCCAAGCTGCTCTGAAGGCATTGACAAAAAAAAAAAAAAAGCCAAACCCACTGGTGTTGAGTCGATTCCAACTCATAGCGATCCTATAGGAGAGAGTAGAACTGCCCCATAGGGTTTCCAAGGCAGTAAATCTTTACCAAAGCAGACTGCCACATCTTTCTCCCTCGGAGCGTGGCTGACCTTTTGGTTACCAACTGAGTGCTTTAACCACTGTGCCACAAGACTCCAGGAGTTGACTAAATACCAATTGAGATATTTGAACAAATGGATGCAGTGCTGGAGGTGCTCACTCGTCTATGCCAAGAAATTTGGAAGACAGCTACCTGGCCAGCTGACTGGAAGAGATCCATATTTGTGCCCACTCCAAAGAAAGTTGATCCAACAGAATGTGGAAATTATTGAACAATGTTATTAATATCACATGCAAGTAAAATGTTGGTGAAAATAATTCAAAAGTGGTTGCAGCAGTACATTAACAGGGAACTGCCAGAAATTCAAGCTGGATTCAGAAGAGCATGTGGAATGAGGGACATCATTCCTGAAGTCAGATGAATCTTGATTGAAAGAGAAAACCAGAAAGATGTTAACCTGTGTTTTATTGACTATGCAAAGGCATTCTACTGTGTGGATCATAACAAATTAAGGATGACATTGTGCAGAATGGGAATTCCAGAACATTTAATTGTTCATGAGGAACCTGTACATAGACCAAGAGACTGTAGTTCGAACGGAACAAGGGGATATTGCATGGCTTAAATCAGGAAAGGTGTGCATCAGGGTTATATCCTTTCACCATACTTATTCTATCTGTATGCTAAGCAAATAATCTGAGAAGCTGGGCTATATGAAGAAGAATGTGATGTCAGGATTGCAGGAAGACCCATTAACAACCTGTGATATGCAGATGCCACAACTTTGTTTGTTGAAAGTGAAGAGGACTTGAAACACTTACTGATGAAGATCAAAGACCACAGCCTTTAGTATGGATTACACCTCAACATAAAGAAAACAAAAATCCTCACAACTGGACCAATAAGCAACCTCATGATAAACAGAGAAAAGATTGAGGTTGTCAAGGATTTCATTTTACTTGGATCCATAATCAACACTCATGGAAGCAGAGTCAAGAAATCAAAAGACGCCTTGCATTGGGCAAATCTGCTTCAAAAGACCTCTTTAGAGTGTTAAAAAGTAAAGATGTTATTTTGAAGACTTCCGTGCACCTGACCCAAGTCATAGTGTTTTCAGTCACCTCCTATGCATGCGAAAACTAGACAGTGAGTAAGGAAGACCAGAGAAAAATCGATACCTTTGAATTATGGTGTTGGTGAAGAATGTTGAATATTACGTGGTCTGCCAGAAGAATAAACAAATCTGTCTTGGAAGAAGTACAGCCAGAGTGCTCCTTAGAAGCAAGGATAGTGAGACCTTCTCATATACTTCGAAGATGTTATCAGGAAGTACCAGTTCCTGGAGAAGGGCATCATGTTTGGTAAAGTATAGAGTCAGTGAAAAAGCGGAAGCTCCTCAAGGAGATGAGCTGACACAGTGGCTGCAAGGATGGGCTCAAGCATAGTAAGGATTGCGAGGATGGGGCAGGACTGGACAATGTTTCGTTCTGTTGTACATGGCGTTACTATGAGTCAGAACTGACTCGATGGCACCTAACAAGGACAACAACAAACACTTGAAAGGAAGGCTTGTATTTTGGTTGCAATATTGAAAACAGAGAAAAAGGAACAAATTATAGATATATTGTAGAAGCCGAATCAATGGACAAGCCACTTAAGGGGGTTCGTGTTAAAATATTCCAAACTTTTGAACTGAAAGGATTAATGGAAAGTGGAAGCACTAGGAGAAGGAAGAGAAGGTTTCAGGAAGACTATGATGAATTAATTATCTATATATACATGCGTTGGAATCGACTCAACAACAATTGGTAATAATATGTAATTTAAATAGAGATAATAGACCACTAATAAAATTAGGCATATAGATCAAAGGAAATAGGGCCTTTGCCAATTGTCTGACATCTGTGTCCTCTTCTCTACTTATTTTTGAGTATAATAGACTAAATGAAAGGTAATTTATGATTACAAACATATCCTTCCAAGTTTTTTGTGAATTATGTACGATATTATTCTAATCTAACCATACAACACCCCCATTATTGTGGTCCCTTTTCACACTAATATGTGTTCCTTCAACATAGCGCTTTATTATCAGGGGTTTCAATTAGATCCCCACAAATAGAGAATCTCAGTGTCTCCCACCCCGTTTTACTCTTTCTATGACAGCTGAATAAGGTTACTCATTCTGAACCCAGATAACTTCTGTGTAAGTCTTTTTTCCTTCTAATCTTTCATAATTAATCTCTTCCAGACTGACAGTAGTTCTACTGTCTTCATGCCACAGACATAAACTCATATGGTTTCTTAACACTTCAGATAACTTATTAGGCTTAAAAGAACTGTAGATACTCCTTCAGGCTTCTCCAATTTCGCTGTGTGCTGTCAGGTCAACATTCTCAATGCAACTAAGCAGGGACAGATGGTGCCCATTTCCTCAGTGACAGAATCATCCAGCAATGTCAAAGGCATTTACATCCTTGAGAGAGAAACACTTTATGACTAAAAGTTTCCCACCATGTATACTCCAGAATACAGAAATGAAACTCCAATAACAGTTCATGTCCAATTATGTTAAACTTTAATTACATGAATAATTTAGAAAGGATTTCAGTTACTTTGTTCTATTATCAACTCTCCAAGGACGCTTTCTAGAAGGACATTAATGTGCTTAAGTTGTAAGATGTCTAAACTAACAGTTATGTAAAATTAAAAATTGGACACGGTGTTCTAAAAGGAATCCTATGTATTTTAATCCACTATAGTAAAATATAAAAAGGAAAAGTGAAATGTTGTTCAAGTAAATGGTCAATAATTTGGATAACATTAAACAAAACCTTCTGGTTCCTTAATCAATTTTCTTCACCTTCACTTTATATATTACTGCATTGAATCATATCTTTATTTGTACTGTAAACATATTCTTAAGTTATTTGCTTAAATAAATCATAAATTTGATAATGAAATTTAAAATTTTGCCATCCTATAAATCTCATTCTCTATTTTAAGAACAGCAAGTGTTAACTTTCTAAACTGTAATATAAAACTCTTGTACAGTATGATGGCTTGAATTTTAGTCCCAATTCTGGCATTAACTATTTGCATAGTCTTTGCCAACTGTCTTAATTTCTCTGAATCTCAGATTCGTCATATATAAAGGGCAAGGATTATTTAGTTAAGAAGATCTCTTACATTTCTAAAATTCTACTATTGTATGATTTGCTCAGATGAATATAGTAAACAAATAATAAAAATGTAAAATAAAGTTAAGCATTGATTTTTCCTCATTAAAATTACATTTTTTTTGGTCCAAAAATATAAAGTAAAAAAAAATCTCAAAGTTCTTTGTCTTATATTATTGGAAATGAAAATATTTTTATCTTGAGAACACCAGACTTGGGGGTACATCTCTATATCGTCTGCCTCTGGCCATTTCTAACACTGGATTTGTCTCCTTTGAAAATACCTTCTTCATGAATGGAGCTATATAAGTTAAAGGTAAAACATATACATTACATGTATTTATTCAGTTACTCTTTGTAGGTCAATTTCACCATCATAAGTCATTGTAAAATATTAAGAGGTGGAGAGAAAGAAAGCAGCCACTCTTTAAACCCACAGACACCAAGCAAAGTTAGCTGAAAGTGAGTTGCTTTTTCAGCAGCAAATTTGTATTCCATGTGTTGGAATAGATCACTACTCTGCTTCATCCTCTCCAAGCTCCAATCCAGCCATTAAAACTCTACCTTGTGGTCTGACATCTTGAAAACTTACTCGTCTTGTTGAGATAGTATCAGATCATAGTCACATCATAAAATTCGTCAAAGCTGAAATTTAGAACATGGGTCTGAGTTATGTCACGAATGTTTTTATTGTATAAAATCAGCTGTCAATGAATTGCAGTAACATTGAAAGTCAAATAATTTTGAAAAAGTTTATAGTCCATAAATGCCTCTCATTGCCTGATTTTTTAATAAAGGAAAAATTCACATACAGCAAAATTCACAATTTTAATGTATAATTCCGTGAGTTTTGACAAACGTTTGTAGTTAGTTGTGTAATCACCACCAAAATCAAGATATAGAATAGTTCTATCACCTGACTCCCTCAGTTTTCTCACTCCCCTTTGTGGTCAATCCTGTAGTTCTGTAGTCTACTACATCACTTGTCGCTCCACTGGGAGTCTTCTGTTATCTTCCAGGGATGTGGAGGTGCTATTTGTTCTCCGATGAGTTCTTGTGTATTTAGCCTGCATCTGTTTGATCTTGGCATCCTTCCCTCAGTTACTATCACCCATGTGATAGTCATGCACTAGGAGAGATGTGGTCTGAGAGAACGTGCTCAATACTTTTTTGTATTGAACTGACCAACTGACAGTGTTTTGTTTTGTTTTTCCATGAAATTGCAGAGCCCTGTAGAGCTTGCAGCTGAGGTTGGACAAACTCATCTTTCCTTTCTCTTGTCCTTACTCCATTTTCATATGGAAAACGTCCTGTATTTTTAATATACAAGAGGAAGTATTTAAGGTTGAAATGTCCTGGTATCTATAACTAACTTTAAAATGGCTCAGCAAAAATGTAGACAGATATATTGGAGTAACCGCAGGGTGGGGCGTGGTTGATGGAGACAAGCTTAAATGGAGGGAGTATTTCTATGACACCTGATGGATGCACAACAGTCCTCCTCTCTCTCCTCAAGGAATACCCCCCACCCAAATTTATGAGTTAGTGGTCTCACATTCCATCCTGATCTCCTGCTGAATTTCAAATGTGCACAATTAGCTATCCATTTTGGAACATTTCTCTGTATTAGTCTAGAATCCTGCTCATGAGAGATCCTTAAGGCCAGGGACCATGTGGTCAAGGACCACCTATGAATTCCCATTGCTCATTCACAAGATGATTCTAGAATTCTTCTAGCTCTGAGAGTCTTAGACTTATTTTTCACCAAAAATATACATGGGAGAACAGTCAGGAATGAGGCAGAGATGCCATGATGCTTATGCAGCTGTAACTTCAGAGCGTCTCATTTGAAAAGTATCATTCTAAAGCCATTTACATAAAAGTTGTCATGGTAAAATAGTTTAGCCGTGATAGGTTAAGACCATTATCTCTTCAATCTGACTTCTCCTCCTTCACACATCCCATGTCAGATGGCACTGGAATGGCTGTGAACATTTTCGGATTCCACCTAAAAAATTGAGTTGGGGAGGGGGTCATTTATTCTGTTTGAAATAATTGCTGTGCATAGCTAAGATATTGTTAGTTGCCCTGGGGTACTAATGGCTTGTAGGAATACTCCTTCTGCCCGTAGTGCCACTTACTCAAGCCAGAAGTCTTACAGCAAAATGAGTATGTTCAGCCATGCCTGATGCTGGAAATATGTGAGTTATTAGAGGAAACATGAGTTGAAATGTATTGAGCCACAAGATAATCTGGGAAAAACCATTGATTAGTAGGTATGTAAATTGGGAAGCTAAGGATTTGATTCTTATGCATGTCTAATCAAAATGCACGTTCTCTACAGTCTGGAATATACTGCATAATTAGCATACACTGTGAAATATAAACTATATACACTGTATATCTCACCCAGCTTTACCTGAGGAAGTCTGGCAGGTTTAGATGAAGTATAATGCAAAATTGTCACCAGTGCTGTGAAATGACAAACCTAATAAATAAAACCAAACCGTTGCTGCAGAGTCGATTCCGACTCTATAGGGTTTCCAAGGAGTGGCTGGTGGTTTGGAACTGCCGACCTTTTGATTAGCATCCAAGCTCTTAGCCACTGTACCACCAGGGCTCCATTAAAGCAAACAGGGCAAAATCTTAACAATTGTTGAATCCAGGCAGTGAGTATATGGATGCTTATTGTGGTTTTGTACAATTTTTGAAAGTTTTCGTAATGAAAAGTTTCAAAGTATCACCCTGTAAAACCCACTTACTCTAGAGGGGAGAAAACGGACATATATATATCAGCAAGTTACTGTATGTGATAGAAGAGGAATTTGACCACACAATTATGCTGTTCAATACTATGGAGTGGTGATTTTAAAATGCATGTGATTCTCTATCCTCTGTATCTTAATTTCAGTTTAAGTTTGTAACACTTTTTGTAATTGTTAATCAGATCAACATTCAAATATGATTGGAATGAAGTATGTTTGTGGAAGCCAAAATCATAGTGAAAGACAGAAAACTGGCAGAAACTTCAAAATGCCAACTCACTTAGCAAATGAAAATGGAATTTAAAAGCTTAGATGCCAAAAAAGATAAAAATTATCCCAAACTATTAATTTAAAATCCCTCTCAATCATACAAAAGGAAAAACTGAATTATATTTGTATTCTCTCTATGACATTGAAAAATCATTGTCATATAAAGATGTAATCAAAGAGTATGCAATCAAAAGTTTTTCAGAAAATAGTTGTTTTGGGCAGTTAATAAATAAAAAATATTTTATTTTTTTGGATATTTTTAATATTTGAGCTATTTGCTAACTTTGGAATTTGTAATTTGTTGTGCTTTCTCATTTTAAATAATATTCACCTTTGTACCTAGTTTAAATTCATAATTTTTTTTGTCTTAAAGGGAGCTGTAAAATTCTATATGCTTCAGGTCCTAGGATCTGCCTCTGATCATCACTCTGGATTTTCTAAAAAATTCAAACAGAAAACGTTTGTTTTCTACTTTTCTCAAAATGATTTTTTTTCTAGTAGCAAACATACAATATTAAAGCAAACTGAATATTAGAAATGTAAATATTTTAACATCGTAGTGAAGAAAATGAAGTTAAAAAAATAACTCGTCCAAAGTCAGATAAGCGGGGCAGTGACTACACAACGGTCAGATTTAGGGCTCCTGATGCCTGCCGCTCTGTTCTCATCATGCTAGGTAGTCTTTTTAGAGTTAAAGAAACATGTTATAAAATACGATGCTCAAAATATGGCATCAGTGAGATGATTCTGTGAAGTTCCTTCTTCTAATTTACTCAGGCTTTCATTTATGCATCAACTATTCATGAACTCTAAGTCAAGGAACTAAGGGACACCCGGGGCTACTGATATGGAAGGAACTGACGTGGCCGAGAACTATGCCTCCAGAACTGTGAGAAAATAAATTTCTGGTCTTTAAAGCCACCCACTGTGATATTTCTGTTACAGCAGCACTAGGAAACTAAGGCAGTTGCCCTTGACATAATTCCCTGTTAATTCAAAGTAAAACTTCCTGATAATTGATGCAGAAAAATGTAGGTCCAAGCCAGTAAACAAAAATATCCACAATTTCTCTTAAAGATTTCTTGCTTAAGCTACGTAAAAGTTGCAATGGTTGGCTGTCATGGAATTTCTTATACTCTAAGTTTCAGGAATTTGCTGAGTGTAAAAGAAATGTTTAGACTACAGAGCATAGCGTTAGTTTTCGGTAAAAAGGGACAGCATTTCCAAATTTAGCCATTCAGTACAAAATGTAAATAACAAGTGTTGAAAACAATCGTGTATAAGGAATGCATGCTGGGAACTTCCTGCATTGGTGAGTCATGTAACTTCACCTTCTGAAGTCTCTCAGAGGGACAGCTGTATGTTTCCTAAACAAAAATAAACTAGTTTATATTCTGCGCTATTCCAGAGCTAGCGATTATTTTGAGTTCTTCATTAAAAATGCTTATGAATGAAGATATAAACAGGAAGATTTAGGAAGTTTTGTGTTTTCTGTAGTTATTTACTATTTTTAGGAGCCCCAGGGCACAGTCGTTAAGCGTGCTCGGCTGCTAACCAGAAGGTCAGTGGTTCAAACCCACCAGCCGCTTCACGGGAGAAAGATGTGGCAATCTGCTGCCATAAAGATTACAGCTTTGGAAACTCTGTAGGGGCAGTTCTACTCTGTCCTAAAGAGGCACTATGAGTCAGAATCAACCCAATGACAACAAGTTTGGTTTTTTGGTTTCAGTTACTGTTTTTTTGCAGGAGTACTTTCAAGATAATTTACTTCTAAATGTTAATTTTACCAATTCAAAGTATAAAGTGGTTTAGCGAGGAATAACTCAACCAAATTACAGCATTGTTTTACTTTGTGAGTGATGTTCTCACCGGTTATACAATTAATATTTTCAGTTGTTGAGACTTCTCAAGGAACTGAATTGAAAAAATTGTTTAAATGACATTTCCCAAATTAGAGCTTTCCAATTATACATGTACAGAGAAACCAGAAGTTTGATAATTTGCACAACTGTATAATATTGGTATGTTAAAAAGTTTCTTTGAGAATCCTTTCTTATTAATTTTCACCTTGTATTTTAACACATATTTGGCTTGTTGTGCTGTGGTATCTAGCATTATTTTATGCAGAGGACTGTACTTCAAGAAATGCTTTAGCATGCGTGGGTATATTTAAAGTTACCATATAATGATGTTGAGATGAATTCATGCAGTAATTAGGAGAAAGACAGCTTGAGGCAATTAAATTATGTGGCTCCAAATGGCTCTCTTCTAATCACCCTCATTTTGAAAAGCAGAGCTAAAAAAGGTTATCATCTTTGTTTTGAAAATTTGTTTTTCATTAAAAAAGAAAGCAATGTGTATGAAAATTTCAATAATACAGACTAGTAGAGAATGAACAAGCCATCCCAATAAAAGCCCCTTAAACCTTCCAGTATATTTCTTTCCATGTTTTTGTTATTGTTTTCACGTGGTGGTATCATATGTATGTGTCTTCTGACTCTGAAGGTAAGCCCAGAAACCCACACAGTTCTTTTTATGTAATGTCTATCTTAGTTATCTAGTGCTGCTATAACAGAAGTACCACAAATGAATGGCTTTAACAAAGAGAAATTTATTCTCTCACAGTCTAGGAGGCTAGAAGTCCGAATTCAGGGTGCCAGCTCCAGGGAAAGGCTTTCTCTCTCTGTTGGCTCTGGTGAAAGGTCCTTGTCATCAATCCTCCCCTGGTCTAGGAGCTTCTCAGCGCAGGGACCCCAGGTCCAAATAACGCTTTCTGCTCCTGGCACTACTTTCTTCGTAGTGTGAGGTCCCCCTGTCTCTCTGCTGGCTTCTCTCCTTTATATCTCAAAAGAGATTGACCCAAGACACAACCTAATCTTGTAAATTGAGTCCTGCCTCATTAACATAACTGCCTCTAATCCTGCCTCATTAACATCATAGAGGTAGGATTTACAACACATAGGAAAATCACATCAGATGACAAAGTGGTGGACAATCACATAGTACTAGGAATCATGGCCTAGCCAAGTTGACACACATTTCTGGGGGGCACAACTCAAGCTATAACAATGTCCAATTCCAGAAAATCTCTCCTGCCACTTTTGATCTTCTCCAAAAGCCAGTTGCTCGAAAGTTGCTTCTGACTCATGGTGATCTCATGTGTGTCAGAGTAGAACTGTGCTCCATAGGGTTTTTAATGGCTGATTTAAAAAAAATAATAATAATTTTAGTGAAAGTATACACAGCCAAAGATATACCATTTCAACAATTTCTACATGTACAATTCAGTGACATTGGTCACATTCTTCCAGTTGTGTTATCATTCTCTCTATTCTTTTCCACATTATTCTACCACTGTTATCTTAAAGTCACTGCCCCCTAAGTTTCCCAACCAACTTTTCAAGTTGTCATTGTCAATTTTCTAATTCTTCCAAAGAGCACAATAGTCAAAGTAGACGTATTTTGATCATTTAAAAAAATGCTTTTTTTTGTTGTTTGTTTGCTCAAAGAAGACTTTAGGGGATAGTTTTGGCTTAAGGTTTAAAGTTGAAAGATTACCTTAGGGCAATAGTTTTAGAGGTTCATCCAGCCTCAGTGGCTCTAGAAAGTATGAATTCCATTGAGAATTTTAAATCCTTTTCCTCATTTTGATCAGGATTCTTTTATAGAATCTTTGATCAAAACATTCAGTAGTGGTAGCTGGGCACCGTGCAGTTTTTCTGGTCTTATGGCAAAGGAGGTAGTTGTTCATGAAGGCAACCAGACATGCTTTCAAGTTCCTAACTCTCCTTCTTTCTTTGTTCCTCTAGGCAAATGGAGACTAATGGTTGTACCTTGGATGGCTTCTTGTTAACTTTTATGACCCCAGTCACTATGCAATGAACTAGGAGGTAGAACAGAAGTGCTAAGAAAGAATATTAGGCTAATTGATTGGGATGTGCTTCAAAACAATGACCCTAACCCTCCAATCAAGAAAACAAATTCCATGAGGTGTTTGGTTGTGCATAAGCAGCCTCAATGCTGCCTTTTTTAAAAATTTGTAAAAATACGTAAAATATAACATTTGCCAATTAAACATTTTTCAGGTGTACAGTTTAGTGATATAAATTACATTAATCGACTGTGCAACCATTACCCTTATTTGATGTCAGTGGCTGATTTTTCAGAGGTAGATTGCCAGACCTTTCTTCTGAGGCACCTCTGGGTGGACTCAAACCTGTAACATTTCAGTTAGCAGCCGAGCACATTAACTGTTTGCCCCACCCAAGGACTCCCTGATCTTCTCAGAGTCACTCTCACCCTGCCCCCACCTCTTCCTAATCACCCTACGAAATCTCTTCAGGGAATGGAGGCTCAAGGAATTTTAAAACCTGCTTCTCAGGTAGAAATCTGGAAGACAGAAACAAGGGAAATAGGTGAAAAAAAGAAAATGACTCAGTAAATTATTCAGAATATACTATCAGAAACCTCTATCTTCTGTTTCCATCTACAGTATTTATTTATACAAGGTCTTCACCTTCCTGAGTGCAGCATATTAGACCAGTCCGTCAACCCATTTTCCCTGTTCTTTACTTTTCTTGCGTCACATGCTTCAGCTGGATGGAGGGCTGGAAGACAGGCAGAGCTCTGGCTGACTGCCAAAATAGTACCCATGGGGGAGGGCGTGGTCCCCACATTCCTGATCTATACAAATGCAGTGCGTAAGGACCACAGCTACTGTCAAGGCGGCCTAGGATATTTTAATAAGTAATATTATGTATCTTCCCTACCACCTTACTAAAAAGAAACCAGTTTTAGGCAAGGGGCTATATAAATTCTCCTTTTTTCCTAATCCATGGGTTTCTTCATTATTGCTACTGTAACAACAGTACTGAGTTTAAACACAGTAAACTGATTTTTTGAATTCCTTATCCTTAAAAGTAAGGATCAAGATTTCAAAACATTTGCAGCCGGAAACCTTTTGGTAGAAAAACCATAGTAATGAGCAAAAGGGGTTAAAAGGTGAAACATGTGCAAAACAGATGTTACACTCAAATTCTTGCCAGAACAAATTAAAAATCAGAACCACGCTTTGTGATTTAGGGGATGGACACTATACAGATGTGTGTAGGCTGAAAAAAATTTCTCCATGTGAAACTGGACGTTTTTTAAAGTGTGGAAACCTGTTTTCCAAATGTAGCTGGGCTCAATTACTAAAGCAGAAATCTCTTCCTTGTTTGGAGATTTCCAGTGTCCAAACCTTGATATTAAATCAGCACCGCACGGGAATGAAAATGACCTTGGGGCTTATGCATCAAATAGGAAAACATGAATAGAAAAATTGAGAACATTTGCATAAAAACTTGTTGCCGTTGAGTCAATTCCGACTCATAGTGACCCTATAGGACAGAGTAGAACTGCCCTATAGGATTTCCAAGGAGTGCCTGGTGGATTCGAACTGCCAACCTTTGTGATTAACAGCTATAGCACTTAACCACCATGCTACCAGGGTTTCCCATTTTCATAAAGTAGAATAAAATATCCCTGTAATATTTGGTAATTTAAAATTTAATTTAAAGTTGGACATCAATTAAGTATAAAGTACTGTGTCTGAACACCACACGGGTGGTTAAAACAGTAACGAAAATAAATAAGACGCAGTTTGGATGAAGGGCAGCAGTCTTTAAACTCAAAACAGTGTCAGAATGACAGCTAGTGCCTAGTATAGATACTGCTATGCCTTTTAAAAAGGTGATATACCCATTCCCCCTTACCTCTACAGGGGATTTTAATGTAATATGCTACATTTGAATTAATATCTTAGATATTTCAAATATTCCTCTTCATAACCATTACCATTAAACAAGAACAGGATTTCTTGCTTTGGGATCCATTAGATTTCTAGAAGATCTATAGATGGGCCACGGAGGATCCCTGACTCTTATGCAATATATGTTTATTTTCCTTTTTTTTGAGGAAAGTGTTGCTTTTATACATTCTCATGAGTGTTCATGACCTCTCCCACATTAAGAAACCATGTTGGAGAAAGCAGAGCTCCACTAACAGTAAGGGAGAAGTTTTATATCTTATATAAAAAATGAACTGTGCAACCCACAAAGGTTTTGCAAATAGCCAAGTGAAAAACAAATGAAGTGTTGTGTTTATGCCTTCAAAAGAGTGCAATACAACAACTTCAGCAACATAAACAATTTCCACTTGGATAGATATTTTAGAAATCCAAGCTATTTATCATCAGACACCTTCTCTTTACAATTCGAACAATTTACAGAGCCATGAAAAATAACCAGAGATTATACTATGCTGTGTATTACTGGTAATTACTAAAGAAAGAGCTGAGAAGAGAAAGGAAATGAAAAATAAATATGGGACTCAACATGATGATCAAGGGAAATTGATAACAACTACCAGGAAGTACCTATGTTAAGTACCTGGTTGTGAGTTGCCAAGTATCTAATTCAATTTAATTCAACAATATTAATGAACACTTACTGCATGCAAAGCACTATGTTCTTGGTGTGAAAAATGGAAACTTGAAAGTTGGCCATGTTATGTATGATTTTTTTGTTTCAAACCAAGACTAACTTGTTAAATTAGTAAAGAAGTTAAGATCCGGGCTTTTATTGTTTTTCAGGGACAAAAGGATGTTAGCAAAAATAGCCGCAGTGTGCCGGATTTGCATTATGTCAATTTAACCTAAATTACAGATATAGTCCCAAGAATTCCCTCCCCACCTAGTTCCAGGTTATTATGGGCTGCAAGAGACATAGTGGATAGATTTGGAAGGCAGAGGGAAAGTAGGAAGCATGTTCTTTTATGCTCAGAAGTTCAGTTCAGGGCACTAGGCTCTGTTGGCAGCTCTCGAATGTTCTCTTTATGTGCTGGCTCACCTTGTTGCCTGGGTGGGGCAACCGTGGGCCTGCAGCTCCTCCAGCTCCTTCCAGATCTTCAGCTTCTCTAACTCCTGAGTCAGGTGTGTGTTTAGCTCTGTGATGAAGAACATCAGCTTTTCCTACAGGAAACACAAATCATCAAACTTCGAGGCCATGAGAGACCAGTGTGGGTTCCAGCTCATTCTCAGAGGTTCCAGTGCATCTTTGCTCTCTTTACTTCACGTCCATCTTTCCTTCCTGACTGCCTGTCCTGCCAACTTCAGGCCCAGCACCAGATTCAGTCTTTCAGATTGTTTAATGAGCTCCCACAATTTTGTAAGGTCAAGTTCCATAATAAGTCCCTTACTCTATGTCACTCGTAATAGTTCTACTACTCTGATTGAACCCTGAGGGCTATGCGCAGAATAAGGTCTTAAATTAGAGTATCAGCTGTTGAAGTCAGAAGTGTTATTCTTGCACTTTAACTGTCAAACTTGATGCAAGTTAAACAATTTTCCATGCTAGTTTATTAAAATTTAAACACCAAAAACCATTTTTAAGTATTTTATGTTCACTTTCTAATAAAAGCTAGTAGAGTGAGAGGCTACTTTCTGTAGATTTCAAGTAGAGGAAGGAAAAATCTAGAATCTGGGTAGAATCACTCTCTGGCCTCTTTTTATTTCTCAAAGTCAACCAGGAAGGCCATTGATCTTTTTCAGCAGCAACAAAAAACGAACAGAACACATTTTCTTTAATGTAATTGGTGCAGAGCTATGACTTATGGAAACAGATGACTGTTTTCCATTTGTCTTTTACATCTAGTGGATTCCACTTACCTGCCTTTGTAAATGTTGGTTGCTGTTGTTGTTAGATGCTGTGGAGTCAGCTCCAACTCATAGTGACCCTATGTACATCAGAACGAAACCCTGCCTGATCCTGTGCCATCCTCACAATCATTGCTATGTTTCAGCTCATTGTTGCACACACTGTCAGTCCATCTCATTGAGGGTCTTCCTCTTCTCTACTGACGCTCAGCTTTACCAAGCATGATGTCCTACTCCAGGGACTGGTCCCTCCTGATAACATGTCCAAAGTACGTAAGATGCAGTCTCGCCATCCCTGTTTCCAAGGAGCACTCTGAGTGTACTTCTTCCAAGACAGATTTCTTCGTTCTTCTGAAGTCCATGATACATTCATTATTCTTTGTCAACACCATAATTCAAAGGCATCAGTTCTTCTTCAGTCTTCCTTATTCATTGTCCAGTTTTCGAATGCATATGAGGTGATTGAAAAAACCATGGCTTGGGTCAGGCACACCTTAGTCCTCAAATGACACTTGAAAGAGGTCTTTTGTAGCAGATTTGCCCAATGTAATATGCCACTTGATTTCTTGACTGCTACTTCTATGGGCGTTGTTTGTGGATCCAAGTAAAATGCAATCTCTCCAACTTCAATACTTTCTCCATTTATCATGATGTTGCTTGTTGGTCTAGTTGTGAGGATTTTTGTTTTCTTTATGTTGAGGTGCAATCCATACTGAAGGCTGTTTTGTTTGATCTTCATCAGTAAGTGCTTCAAGTCCTCTGCTTTCAGCAAGCAAGGTTGTGTTATTTGCATACTGCAGGTTATTAATGGGTCTTCCTCCAATCCTGATGCCGCATTCTTCTTCATAGTCCAGCTTCTCAGATTATTTGCTCTACATACAGATTGAATAAGTATAGTGAAAGGATACAATACTGGTGCACACCTTTCCTGATTTAAACCATGTGGTATCCCCTTTTTCTGTTTGAACGACTGCCTCTTGATCTATGTACAGGTTCCACATGAGCACAATTAAGTGTTCTTCGCAATGTTATCCATATATTTGTTATGATCCACAGAGTCGAATGCCTTTGCATAGTCAATAAAACACAAGTAAACATCTTTCCATTATTCTTTGCTTTCAGCCAAGATCCATCTGACATGAGCAATGATATCCTTTGTTCCACATGCTCTTCTGAATCCAGCTTGAATTTCTGGCCATTCCCTGTAGATGTACTGGTACAACTGTTCTTGAATTATCTTCAGCAAAATTTTACTTGCATGTGTTATTAATGATATTGTTAGATAATTTCACATTCTGTTGAATCACATTTCTTTGGAATGGGCAAAAGTATAAATCTTTTCCAGTGGGTTGGCCAAGTACCTCTCTTCCAAATCTCTTGGCATAGATGAGTGAGAGCCTCCAGTGTTACATTCGTTTGTTAAAGCATCTCAATTAGTAACCCGGTAATTCCTGGAGCCTTGTTTTTCACCAATATCTTCTGTGCAGCTTGAACTTCTCCCTTCATACCATTGGTTCTTGATCATGTGTGACCTCCTGAAATGGTTGAATGTCAACCAAGTCTTTATCATCTTCTTTTGATGCTTGCTGTGTCATTTAATATTTTGTCTACAGAATCCTTCAATATTGCAACTCAAGACTTGAATTTTCTCATCAGCTCTTTCAGCTTGAGAAATGCCGAGCATGTTCTTCCCTTTTGGTTTTCTAACTCCAGGTCTTTGAACATTTCATTATAATACTTTGTCTTCTCAAGCCGCCCTTTGAAATTTTTTGTTCAGCTCTTTCATTTCATCATTTCTTTCATTTGCATTAGCTACTCTATGTTCAAGAGCAAGTTTCAGAGTCTCTTCTGACATCCATTTTGGTCTTTTCTTTCTTTCCTATCTTTTTAATGACCTCTTGCATTCTTTACATATGATGTCCTTGATGTCATTCCACAACTTGTCTGGTCTTCAGTCATCAGTGTTCAGTGCGTCAAATCTACTCCTGAGATGGTCTCTAAATTCAGGTGGGATGTACTCAAGGTCATATTTTGGCTCTCATGACTTGTTTTAATTTTCTTCAACTTCAACTTGAAATTACATACGAGCAATTGATGGTCTATTCTGCAGTCAGCCCCTGGCCTTGTTCTGACTGATGATTGAGCTTCTCCATCATCTCTTTCCACAGATATAGTCAATTTGATTCCTGTGTATCCCACCTGGTGAGGTCCATGTGTATAGTAGCTGTTTATGTTGTTGAAAAAAGGTATTTGTAATGAATAAGTCGTTGGTCTTACAAAAGCCACCATGCAATCTCTGGTGTCATTTCTATCAACAAGCCTATATTTTCCAACTACAGATCCTTCTCTGTTTCCAACTTTCACATTCCAAATTTTGGTAGGGATTACTAGATAACAGATTGGCTCAGTAACAGAGAGTTTAACAAGAGAATCCTGGAGTGAGTTGTGAATCATTGGGTCTTAGGCAGGGAAGCATTGGTTTCAAGGAATAAAAATTAAATCAAATTAGCTTTAGTTAAAGAGGTATATTTTTAAAAAAATATTTTAAACATAATGCAAAGGTAGAAATACAATACACTCATGAGGAGTTTGCTCTCATTTTTTTCTCTCTCTGCGTATCTGATCTATTTCTCTCATATTCTATTTTTCCTTGGCTTGATATTTCAGGTGGCATATGACAACCATTCATAGCTTCCATGGCCTTCTATCTTGACTACCATTGACCGTCTGCCTAGTGTCCTTGACCCAGGTATTTATTGGGAGTATCGATTTTCATAGAAAACAGATTGACTACACCAAGGGAAGATTTCCACCGTTGGTCAAATCAGTTGTGTGCAGGGAGCAAAATAGAAATATGGCCATAAGGAGTGTTTGAGGGGTGTCCTCAAAGAAGGAGATATGGGATGGGAAGGCACCTTAAAATATTTTCCATTATACAATATTTTCTTCATTATTCGGTGGAAAACAGTTGGACTTAATAGCTATTCTTTAGCAGAGAATCAATTAATTCTCTTGATGTTTTAGCTCCATCATATTAATATAGATAAGAAATCTATTCCTATTCCATATGCAAAAATTACTTTAGATCATATTTTTTGAAAGCACTTAGTTCTTTGTTGATAAGTACAACAAATATCAGGTATGGCCATTATAACTCTTTTAGTATATTTTTCTTACTCTTGAAGGGCTAATTTTTTTTTTAAATCTTTGATTTAGATAATTTTTTGGTCTCCTTATCAAGCAGAAATAACAGATTCAGATACTTCATTCTCAAGTTGTGATCATGATGAATATGTGGCAAAGATTGTAAGAGTTTTTATGATGTATCTTGTTCCTCTGGGGTTGTGCTTTTTCTTTTAGAATAACAAGGGAATGTTAAACTGTCTGAATTTTCATTCAATGAAAATATTCATTTTAACTTTCAGCCATAAATCAAATAAATAAGACATTTCGAACAAGTATGAAAATTTGCACAGTGGGATTGAGAAGTTATGATATACAAGAAGAATAATGAAATCGCAGAACGCTGCAAATAAAAAGGGCTTTAGGGATCATTTAGAGATGAAATGGTCCAATTCAAATCTTTTCATTTCCAGAGTAAGATATTAAAGGTTAATGGAGATTAGGCAGTTTTTTTTTTTTTTTAAATGAGTTTGCATTCAAACCAGTACCTGGCCTTATATTCCAAAATACAAGGAAAACAGCAAAATTTTGACCTAAAAAGGGTATCAGGGAAATTAAAATCTTTCTCCATTATTCTCTCTTTCTCCACCAAACATTATTTTCCACCCAGTTATTCATCAGTATGACCACACCAGAGAAAAATTGGTTGCCTCTTCTTTGTCCATATGATTAGAGAGAATTTTTTTCTATCTTTTGTGCATAGTAACTTCGTTTTTACCCTAAAGTGTTGCATAGAATATGATTTTAAATAAAATTGGTTGAAAGTGGTATTGTTAGGAATACATATGAAATTTACTGACATAGTGATATCTTGGCTTTTACCAAACCAGAATGGGGGTCAGAGGTTTTGAGAGGAAAGAGAAGATTGAGAAGGTAGTACAAACTTTAATTTCTAACACATATTGGCACTGAATTCTGAGGGAAAGGACCATATTTAATTTACTGAGCATGCCTAAAAATTTGAGGATGTTGACAAGAACAAAGGAAAAATGAGAGCTTTAAAGTGTTCAGACAGAAAGAATCATAACTCACTGTTTTGAATTTACATGAGCCTGAAATATTATCACTCTTTGATGAGCCCCATCATAGGGCAACTTTACAAAGTTCTAAGATTCAGAGTAAATGGAACATAAACTTATTAGGCTAAATAGTTGTATCAGTATACAACTATTATACAGGGGAATATACAGGGGAAAGAGGCAGGGGTCATTTTAACACAGAGCCATATGCAATTGTTTGTATATTGCCTTTTTTTCCTCTAGAGACATTCTGGCTGCCTTCCCATTGGTCAAGTCTCCTGGCTCATTTCTAAACTTAAATTTCATCCAGGGAAAGCCTTTCATGTCTATTTATATCACATTCTGCTTTCATTTGGTTTATTTAATGATTTATTAAATGCATTAAGCATAGTGCAATTTCTTATGAGAGTTGGAACATATGAAGAAAATTATTTTAAAATTATGTTTATGTTGTGATTTATAGAATTGCAAATTGTCAGAGACATAAGGGATCATAGTAAAGTAGCACACAGTTGCTTGGGGCTCACACATTACTCCAAGACCTCACTTGAAAACGGTAATTTCCCTGAAATAGGCCATAGGGGAAACATATGCAACGCAACTCACGGCACAGGGTTTGAATAGATGTGCCTATACAGTGAAGTGCCAAATCTGAGGATGGTATTAATACAGAATATGAATGCAGGAGCAACTTCTTAACTTGATTTAGAACCTGGCCCATTTTTATCCAATTTGTAAAATATTTCTTTTGAAGGGTAGAAGACATTTTACTCAGGACCAAACTATGGCCTCTTTAAAGAGTTAACTAATGGATGTATTATATAAAGAGTAATGCAATTGCATACCTCTTTTATTATTTGATGGATTTAGAAAGTAGCAAAAAATTGTTGAATAGCCAAAACAGCTTATATTGATAATGAACAAGTCACTTAATCTTTCTGGGTATCAATATCTTAAAACAATTCAATAATTAATTCAACCAATACTGATTGTCTACTATGTGCAAAGCATTGTGCTAATCTCTGGGGTGGAGGAGTGGAAGTGATCATGGAAGATGAGGCTGGAAGGATAGGAAGGTGCCAGATTATAAAGGGCCCCAGGTGTCGTAGTAAACAGTTAGGATTTATCCTTTTTTGTCTGTTGGGGATCCTTAAAGAATTCTAAACAAGAGAGGGGCATGATTAGGCCAGATTTTCAGAGATAACACTCTAGCAATAGTATGGAGGATAAATCAAAAGAGGGTAGACCTGGACCCAGTAAGGAGACAATAGTAATTCCACAGACCAAAGGTGATGGGAACTGAACAAAGGCCATGTCAGTAGTGATGGAGAGAATTTGAGAAATTGTTAGGAAATACAATCAATAGCATTGGTAATTGATTAGATGTGGAGTTATTTGTAATTGATTAGATTACTCAATAGTGATTGATAGAATGATTGATAGTGATTTCTGGCTTGTACAAATTGAGCATATAAGGCAGTTGCATAGCCTGGATTCATTTTATAACAATAAAATTAATCGTTAAAGAAGACTGTTAACTTAGTCTATCAAGCTATTCATGTAAAGCAATAACTATATTTTCAGACTAAATACTTAATGCAAGCAAGATTAAGAAACGGTTTCTAGTCGTTCAATTTTGGTAATAAATCAGTTGAAAAAACTGATCTAAATTGTGGTCTGTATGGCTCATAGTTATAAAAGCAGCTTTCACTTCTCTATGGAAATGAGGAACAGGCCTTATAGAAAATCCCATGCAAAGTTTTGAGGTCTAACATGCCATGACTTGATAGACTAGGGCATCTGAAAGTCCAATTCCTAACTCCAGAGAGCAAATGTTAGAAGATAGAATTGATGAATACTTGACTTAAACTAATTCCTTGAGTATCTAGCCATGCATTTTATGTCATTTATCATTGTGGTTTCTCAGCACTTAGAAATATGAGCCCTGAATAAAAATGTAGAGAACCACCTGTCTGTATGGCAGTATTCCAAGAATACAGCCTAATTTATGCTTATCACTAGCAGGAAATGTAGGCGGCCACTTTCTACTTGCCTTTCTCAGATCCGTTTTTCAAAAGAGAATATTGCAAAGAAACAAACTTTATGATAATGCTGAAATTATAAAGTACACTTCTTGTGTGTGGCAGTTTAGAACTAGATGTTAGGATCTAAGAAGGCACTTGGGAAATCAGGTAAGGTAGACTCACAATATATAACTTCTAACATCTCTTTTCAGCCATTTGATTTTGAAGTCTAAGGCAGTATGAGTTTGTTGGTGATGAGGTAACCCGATAGGAAAGCAGACTGGTAGTATTGAGTTTCATTCTGCAACAGCCAAGTAACATGAGAGTAATTTCTTTTTGTTTAATTGATAAATTTTTTTTTTAAGTGGACAACTTTTGCCAATTTCCTGTCTCACAACTGTTAATTTAGCCCCTGAGATGTGATTGTAGGAAGTAAAAAGATGGAAGAAGGCATGACCTCTATCTAACCAATGGAGTAACTATTAAGCTGTGTTTGTAAGACACAAATATCACCAACTGAGAATGGAAAATAAAGACTGATTTATAAAAGTTTTTTTTTTTTTTTATGATTTAAAATAACTACACTGTTAAAATAGGTAGAATTTACTAGTTTTTTTTAACATCAAAATACCACAGTGGTTAAGAGTATGGGCTTAAATTAGGACCTAGGACCTGGCTTTAAACCTGCATCTGACACTTGCTAGCAATGGTGCCATAGATCAGTTACTTAACCCCTTTAAACTTCAATTTCCTCATTTGTAATTCAAGAATAATCATAATAATCTCACTAGGTGATTCAGTTCAAAGTAAGTGATCAGTAAATAGTTGTAGATCAGTAATAGTAGTAGTAGAAGTAGAGCAGAAGTAGAAAATCCTCCCTTGTTCCACAAAAGAATTGTTATGTATGATTTTTAAAACTTAAGAAAAGAATCAGGAATTTTTTTAGTAAGTGAGAGTCAAAAAAGATGAGGGTGAATATGTAGTTGTATGGTTATGGGTGGTATATCTTTGTATACTGTTAGGACTGATGTAGTTACTTCACTTGAGCTTTCAAATTTGTGCTTCAGATTTGGCTTTAAGATTTATAAATCTAATTTAAAAAGAAGAATATGTTCAGTTATATAATTTTTCAGTATCTATATAGAACAAGTATATGTTCAGGTAAAGTAAAATTTTCCTAAATAAAAATTCAGTAATGAAATTTATTACATGAGGATTTATATAGAGGATATTTCATTGTAAAGATAGATCATGTTTTCAATAATATATTCCTGAAGCAAAATAGTAATGTGGTGCTTCTTGTTTGATTCATTGACAAAAGCCAAAGTCTTATCATTAATGGACAACTCTATGAAACAAACTCCATGAAGGATG
>NW_004443973.1:2948746-2950355 GCF_000243295.1 Trichechus manatus latirostris | reverse complement strand
CTACTTCACACTTCCAATTTTGTAAAATCAGATTTTTTATTACTTGAAGATAGTGTAGTATAGATGATATGTTGGCCATGTGTTGATGATATGAGTCAATCATAACGTTAACTATTTAATGTAGGGCAGACATGATATGAGTTATACAAAAACACTATTTTGAGAGTTGATCACACTTAAAAGTAGAACACTGTACATTAGCATGTTAAATAAAATAGATAACAATGTATAGTATATATAATTATATATTTAGATATATTCTATTTATATATGCATTTAGACATTTATTTAATACTTTTATTAAAATAAGTAAAATAATAATTCAGTCATTAAAAAAACTTATCTAATTCCTTGTCTAGTTGATTTTGGTAAAAATCTGAGGTAATTTTTCTGAATATCTTTGTGCTATACTTTTATTACTTTTATTTCATTATTTCTGAAAGTGCCTCCTATAAACCAGACAGTGCTCTAAGTTCTTTACAAATATTAACTAGGTTAATCATCTTGACAACCCTAAGGTAACCAGCTAACCAACATGTTGCCATCAAGTCGATTCCAACTCATAGTGACCCCATAGGACAGAATAGAACTGCCAGTTAGGGTTTGCAAGGAGTGGTTAGTGGATATGAAATACTGATCTTTTGGTTAGCAGCCAATGCTTAACCACTGTACCACCAAGGCTCCAACCCTAAGGTAGGTACTAGTATAATGCCCATTTTACAGATGAAGAAGTGAAGTAGCTTACCCAAGTTCAGACAGCAGAATCAGAATTCAAAATGACTCCAGAATTCACATGGAAAGGACTGGCAGCCATATCTGAGCAGGTTTTAGTCATTAATTAAAAGTCTAGGGTATGAAAAAGATTAACCAACCCCTGGTCGTTTGGTTGCAAGGTGCCTAGGGCCCTGGAGCCTCCACTTTCAGTTGCCGTTCAGTGAGTTATCCAATAGCTGGAGCCACGTCTTACCTGTTCTCCTCCTGGGGCCATGTCTGCTGAGCACCAAAACAGCTGGCAATAAAGGGAAAGTTAGCATCAAACAGCAGCTCTTTGCTTTATGTGACACAGATATGACCCCTTTGTTATTTTTGACTGACTCCACAGCAGCTGTGAGTACTGAGTTAGCTATGTTTACAGACTGGCTTTTGTTGTATGTACTTTTGTAATTCTTTATAACTTCTGCTAGGTCTAGAGACTTGAGTCTCTGTACCAGTTGCCCCATTAAAGGTTTAATTTGTAAGTATATCTAGCTACAACTCCTCACAGATGGGAGTTTAAGCTTGCTTCTATGGCAAACTATCGGGAACTGCTTTTCATTATCACAGGATGTTTTTCACGGTCTTCTAGAACTGAAGTAAAAAAAAAAAATCTAGCTTCTGTTCGTGTAGTGATGATGAATTTTAGATATGTCATAAGCTCAGGCAAAATACATTTGACTTTTCTGGTTATAAATAAAGCCTCATTATGTTACGAGGGAAACCAGACTTTTAAAGCAGAATAACCATGTTTAGCATGTAACTTTCCTTTTTCATTTTCCCACTGAACCTCAAGTAATAGAATTTAAGCAATTGTTTGGATTTAAATTACTCTTGCCTCTTGAATTACTGTTCA
>NW_004443973.1:2946005-2948646 GCF_000243295.1 Trichechus manatus latirostris | reverse complement strand
GTTCAAAAAGAAAGCTAGCAAATGTATTTTTTTCCCCCCACACTAGGGCGGGAGCTAACATTCACTGAGTATCAGTGTATGCAGACATTTCACCTCACTTAAACCTCACTCAAAATATGAGATGGATATTATTTTTTTCCATTTTATTGGTGAAGAAATTGAAGCTCAGAGAGGTTAGGTAAATTGTCCAAGGTCATACAGGTCCTAAGTGGTACTCAAATTGGGGTTGATGATCCCGACTTCCAATATTATGCTCTGTCCATCAAAATATCATAAATTTTAAGATGTTTAAAACATGTCTTGGACATTTTCTCCTTTAAATTAATCATTGGCATCAACAACGCACTTTAAAGAGGGAAAGCATTTTAGAGAAAGACAGCTACTTACTCCTCTCATTGGAGGTATAGAAAGCATGCTGAATGTTAAGTGTAATCTACCTTGACAAGTGCCGTGGTTTAAACTGAGAAAAAGTGCTAGTGTGTGCTAAGTGAAATGTCTCTTTTGAAACAATTAAAAAGCAGATTAAAGTCCAAGTATGAAATGTGAGCGTTTGTATCCTGAGCCCATGAAGGTCATACACTCCTGTGGCCCCAATGTACAAAGCACAGTTGTGTACACTGCAGAGCCCTCTTATGGATAGCTGGGAGTAATTACACAGAAATCAGCAGGTGAGAGGCATCAAAGGTTACAGCTCTCAAAGCCCTTGACCCTCGGACAAGGCAGAGGTGCAGAGAGCTGTCAACAGAAAAGAAACCATTATATGAGAGAATAGCTTAAAATACTCCAGTTGCTCTCCTTGAATAGCAGAGGCACTTGTTTGTGGTTTGGGAGCTACAGTGACAGTTTGAAGCTGTTGTACCAATTCTGAATACATATATATATATATATATATCTTTGTGATGTGGTGTGCATTCTTATCTTCAGGAACATTCGTTAAAACCGTTGAAGTACGTTGATAAAACAGGGCCTGTAAGGAAAGCACAACCCTTCACATTTCCTCATTTCATAGTTTGTGCTCGGTTGGCAATGTGAGCGTAGATAACGGATGATGTTAATGCCTGTTTGTGATGTGAAACTACTAGTTAAAAGAGGATCAGTTGTGGACTTATTTCTAGTGTTTTGAGAGCTATGAGCAAGGCTCTTCCAAATTTCCATTAGATTATAGGAAGTTTATTACTTCCTGGGACAAATAAAATACAATTTCACCTGGCAAAAAGATTATTAAGCTGATATTGTAAAAGACTTATTAATCTTATTAGAGTTAGCAGTGCTTAGTACCGTATAGGAAACTCAAGAACAACTTGATTTTAGAACTTAACAGTGTCTTGCAGATCACATATTAAGTGCCCAACAGATATTTGTGAAATAAATATAGTTCTTGCTAAGAATTCTAATTTCTCAATTGTACTTCTATTTTTATATGTGAAATGGAGATACTTATTTTTGAGTTTGAGACTTAGCTTTCAAAGGTCTTAGAGCACTTTAGACAAAAATAACAATACTATGCATTGTACTGCTGACACACGCAAAGAAGCCCTAACCATGAACTACTTGCATATTTGGGAAGACAAGAGTACTTGTTTTGCCTGTGTTTAGTAATCAACATTTCTGTCTTTGACCACAGGAGAGGGAAATGCCCCATTTATTACTTACCATCTATTAGGGCTGGTGTACAGACCTGAGGGTAGGGTTTCTTGAAAGGACAAATTTCCACAAGGGAGCCACATTTAGGTAGGGCTGTCCTAAATAGCCGGGTCATTTGTCTGGTGATAGAGTCAGATAAAAGGTACCCTGATTTGTTTTTCTGCTGATATCAAGTATTTTGGCATCTTGTGATCAGCACTGGTAGACCCAGAAGGCACATTGGTGACCATCTAGTCCCTTAACTAGACAATTTTGTCAAAATGTTCATGCCAGTTGGACACAGTTTGGTAGACACATCTGAGGGTTTTCACATTCCTTTTCTTTCCTTCTGCTCTCTATTCAATTCTCAATTCTACCTACATACAAAAACTACTTCCTCTTAATTTATGCTGTAAATATGCCTCCTTAAGGCATTTGATAATCAGTTTGTTAAGTAAACTGTTAAGTAAAGACATTACAGAAAAATTTTAAAATAATAAAGCGGATAAACAAGGAAAGGAAAAGGAAGTTTATTATTTTAATTTTTTTCGGTAATGTCTTTACTTAGCATACATGTTTAAGAATTTTGTTCACAGCTGTAAAGGGATTCAGAAATGAGACACAGAAGAAAGAGAAATAGAAAAGCTATGAAAAGTTATGAAAAAAGAGAAAAAGTTATGAAAAAGGGAAGAAATGGGAGGAAGGAGAAAGATATAAGACTGGTAAAAGAAAAATGTCTCAAAAAAAGGCATTTGTAAAATGTCTGTGAATCTTCTGCTCTTTCTTCAATGTTGAGAATCCTTTGGTTTCATATTCTCTGCTTTTTTAGACAGGATGTACATTTATAGACTGTTTACTTAGTAACTGAAACCTTTGCTGTTTTCCTCTTCGAACAAATCATGAAATGTGAAGTTAAGGAGAAATTTATTCCCAGCCACTTAAAAATGCAAACTTCATCTTGGGGCATTTGTAGAGATTACAAATATTCTTTGAAGTGACAAAATTTTAAAACGATTAG
>NW_004443973.1:2941195-2945758 GCF_000243295.1 Trichechus manatus latirostris | reverse complement strand
CAGTGGGGCAGAGAGGAAAAATGGTGGACTCTGAGGTCAGGCTGTCTGGGCTGGAGTCCCAGCTCTGTCCCTTACTGTCCAGCTATCCTTGGGCAAGGTTATTTCTTCTCTCAGAAGGTATTCTCTGCAGAGGTACTGTCTCACAGGGCTGAATTATTGACTGAATTAATAAATGCAAAGAACACAGAAGAACGGCTAACGTAAGAAATATTTAATAAATATAAGTGATTACAACACATTGTCCAATGTAGTAAAGAATAAAAATCACTTCAAACCATAAAAACAGAATGTCATACAAGAAACAAATAAGTGTATTTGTAGTCAAAGCAAAGATTATGCTTTAATCAAATTAAGTATTAAACCTGTCAAAGTATCTTTCACATAGTAACAGCTCAATAAATATTTGCTGAAGAACTGTTATTGTTGTTGTTAGCTGCTGTCAAGTTGGCTCCCAACTCATGGCAACCCCGTGTGTTACAGAGTAGAACAGCTCCACAGGGATTTCTTGGCTGTGATCTTTAGGGATCCCTTGTATATAAGGTGATTCTTAGGTATAACTTCCTGGGAACTTGTTAGAAAGGCAAATTCTTAGCAGTGGGTTGAATTGGACCAAAGCACTTCAAAGCCCCGGTAGATTTAAGCCTGTCATTCTCACCCCTGGCTGTACATTAGTTTACTGAATGCTCAGGTCCCACCCTAAGAAACCCTTATTTAATTGGTCTGAGTGGGAACCCAGGCATTTTTAGGGTTTAAACCTACACAGCTGATCATAATATGGAATCAAGGTTAGGAATCCTTGGTATAAACAGTCATGGAGGACAGAGAAAAATTCTAGACAGGGCTAGGGGGGTGGTGGGCTAGAGGAAGGTGGTGTCTGGGGATGTGTGTGGAAGGTCATGACAAGATGTGCAGTAGCTCAGGAGGAAGCTACATTGAGGTTGTTTTAGCTGCCTTCAAGTTGGCCCCTGACTCATGGCTCCTGGTTTTGCGCCATCCCCATGATCTGCTGTGGATCAGACTGCTGTGATCCATCAGTGGCTAATTTTCTTAAGTAGATCACCAGGCCTTTCTAGCTAATCCATCTGAGTCTGGAAATTCTTTTGAAACCTGTTCAGCATCATAGCAACACACAAGCCTCCACTGACAGACAGGTGGGGGCTGTGTATGAGGTGCATTGGCCGGAATTGAACCCCGGTCTCTCTCATGGAAGGCAAGAATTCTACCACTAAACCACCAATGTCCACACTGAGGTTAGCTTATTTTTGAGATAATAAAAGCCTGACGCAGAGCAGCCTGGACAGGAATGGAAGTGATAGATATGTGGTTCTCCCCTATGTATGGGCTTTAATTTTAGATAGACCCAGATTAGATCCCCTGAGTAAATTTCCTAATCTCTATATGCCTCAGATGTCTCATCTATAAAATGGATAATAAGGCTACTTTATGTGGGCTTCTCTAAGAGTCATGGGGACCAAAAGGACACAGTGAAAGGAAGAACTCAGAGATGACTGGGAAAATGGTGATGTCATGACAGAGGTAGAGAATGGCAGTGCCCAAAAGGGAACAAGAGTAAGTCACCTACCCGCTTGATGAGTATTTATGACTATGCTTCTAGACAAATACATCATTCAAAAATGCCCAAATACAATACATTGTGGATAGTTAGCTGCTATTTTACAGAACAAACAAATCCCCTCCTCCCCTAACTACTCACTGTAATTTTCCTCTCAAAACCAATTCTACTAACTCAGAGATGAAACTGGAGTAGTGTAAGCCAGTGTAGGCAAGATAAGAAATGACCTTTCTGAAAGTTTACTTTATGTATTCAGATGTTCATATTAGAAGCAGAAGTGCATAAGTCCTGTGACAACAAACTAAATGAAAATAGGAAGTGTTGAAAATGAAAGCCACAACATTTTGTAAGAATGTGCCCTTCCCAATTGTCTTAGTAGACTTTTTCCAATTAAAAGTAATTGAAATTGTTAGACCTTCTGATGAGTATTATTTACATATACAAGTACTGCTATTTTTAAATTAAAGAAATGTGGTTGCTTAGAGACCTGCTAAATGGCTATTTAAGCACCCTTTTGATTTAGTATAAAAAGAACAAAACAGCTAAGAGAAGCAGAGTGATCTAGAGAGAAGAGCTGACCTGTGATTAACTTGTCTTTTTTCCTGCAGCTATTATATTAATTTGCCAGGTCAACTTTTTTTTTCTTTTTTTTTTATTGCCATTTAAATGAAGTTTACATTTCAAGTTAGTCTCCCATAAAAAATCTATACATACATTGTTATGTGACCCCAGTTGCTCTCCCCATACTGTGATAGCACATTCCTCCTTTCCACCCCTGATTCCTCATGTCCGTTTGACCAACTACTAACCTTCTCTGTCTTCCCATCTCACCTCTGGGCAGAAGCTACCCGTTTCGTCTCTTGTATCTTCTTGCGCCTAGTTGCACAATCCTCACGAGTATCACTTTATGTCCCACAGTCCAGTCTAATCCCTGTCTGAAGAGCTGGCCTTGAAAACTATTTAAGTTCTGGGCTGATAGAGAATCCGGGGGCCATGCTTTCCAGGGTTGCTCCAGTCTCAGTCAGACCATTAAGTCTGGTCTTCTTACTAGAATTTCAGTTCTGCACCCCACCTTTCTCCTGCTCCATCAGTGACACTCTGTTGTGTTCCCTGTCAGGGCGGTCATTGGTGGTAGCTGGGCACCATCTAGTTCTTCTGGTCTCAGGCTGATGAAGTTTCTGGTTTATGAGGCCCTTTCTGTCTCTTGGGCTAATACTTTCCTTGTGTCTTTGGTGTTCTTCATTCTCCTTTACTCCAAGTGGTTGGGACCAATTGATGCATCTTGGATGGCCGCTTGCAAGCTTCTAAGACCCCAAACGCCACTTACCAAAGTAGGATGCAAAACATTTTCTTAATAAGCTTTGTTATGCCAATTGACCTAGATGTCCCCTGAAAGCATGGTCTCCAGACCCCTAACCCTGCTACTCTGTCCCCTGAAGTGTTTGATTGTATTCAGGAAACTTCTTAGCTTTGGTTTAGTCCAGTTGTGATGACTTCCCCTGTAGTGTGTACTGTCCTTCCCATCACCTAAGATAATACTTGTCTACTATCTGGTTAGTGAATAACCCTCGTCCTCTGTCCCCACCCTTGTAACCATCAAAGAATGTTGTCTTCTGTGTTTAAACCTTTTCTTGAATTCTTACAATAGTGGTCTTATATACTATTTGTCCTTCTGTGACTAACTAAATTCACTCAGCATAATGCCCTCCAGATTCCTCCATCTTATGCTTCATGGTTTCATTATTGTTCTTTATCGTTGTGTAGTATTCCATTGTGTGGATATACCATAGTTTGTTTATCCATTCGTCCATTGATGGGCACCTAGGTTGTTTCCATCTTTTTGCTATTGTGAACAGTGCTGCAATGAACATCGGTGTGCATATTATCTGTTCGTGTGATGGCTCTTATTTCTCTAGGATATATTCCAAGGAATGGGATAGCTGGATTGTATGGTACTTCTATTTCTAGCTTTTGGAGGAAGCACAACATTGATTTCCAAAGTGGTTGTACCATTTTACATTCCCACCAACAGTGTATAAGTGTTCCAGTCTCTCCACAACCTCTCCAGCAATTATTTTGTGTTTTTTGGATTAGTGCTAGTCTTATTGGGGTGAGATGATATCTCATTGTAGTTTTCATCTGCATTTCTCTAATGGCTAATGATCGTGAGCATTTCTTCATATGTCTGTTAGCTGCCTGAATATCTTCTTTGGCGAAGTGCCTGTTCACATCCTTTGTCCATTTTTTAATTGGGTTATTTGTCTTTTTGTTGTTGAGGTTTTGCAGTATCTTGTCGATTTTAGAAATTAGATGCTGATCAGACTTGTCGTAGCCAAAAATTTTTTCCCAGTCTGTAAGTTGTCTTTTAACTCTTTCGGTGAAGTCTTTTGATGAGCATAAGTGTTTGATTTTTAGGAGCTCCTAGTTGTCTAGTCTCTCTTCTGGTGCTTGTGCATTGTTACTTAGGGTTCGTATTGTGTTTATGCCATGTATTAGGGATCCTGGCGCTGTCCCTATTTTCTTTCTTCCATGATCTTTATCATTTTTGATTTTATATTTAAGTCTTTGATCTATTTTGAGTTAATTTTTGTGCATTGTGTGAGGTATGGGTCTTGTTTCATTTTTTTGCAGATTGATATCCAGTTATGCCAGCACCATTTGTTACAGAGTCTGTCTTTTCCCCAGTTAACAGACTTGGGGCCTTTGTCAAATATCAGCTGCTTACAGGTGGATGAATTTATGTCTGGATTCTCAATTCTGTTCCAGTGGTCTATGTGTCTGTTGTACCAGTACCAGGCTATTTTGACTACCGTGGTGGTATAATAGGTTCTAAAATCAGGTAGTGTGAGGCCTCCCACTTTATTCTTCTTCTCGAGTAATGTTTTACTTATTTGGGGCCTCTTCCCTTTCCATATGAGGTTGGCAATTTGCTTCTCCATCTCATTAAAAAATGCCATTGGAATTTAGGTTGGGATTGCATTGTATCTGTA
>NW_004443973.1:2934810-2936019 GCF_000243295.1 Trichechus manatus latirostris | reverse complement strand
GCCATCTTGGCCCTGCCCCCCCCCCCAGGTCAACTTTTGAAGTGGATTTTAGATATTATTGGCATAACTATGTCTATTATCACCCTGCATTTTTATGTGCTTGCCCTCATTTTATTGCCACAAGAACTCTGAGAGATAAATAGAATAGACCTGTTACCCCCTTTCCCAGCAGAAGGCAGTGAGCTAGAGAGGGACTGACTGACCCAAGAGAATATTCCTGGCAATAGCAATGACTCCTGGAACCCAACTTTCATGAGTTTCAGTCTGATATTATTTTACTTTAGGTTATGATATTCGTTCCAGTGGTCACTGACCTTCTTAAATCCCATTAAGCAAAAATCATTCCTGAATCTTTATTCTGCTAGATATAACACTGATAAAACCAAATGCATTCATTCTATGAAATCATGTATGACTTGGACCTGATCGATAAAATGCTTTTTTAAGTAAGCATACTTCATATTTTCAATATGTGGAGGTTCTGATTTTTAAATATGCCCAGCTTAAATCTCCTAGGCAAGTTGTATAATCTATATGATTCAGATTTCTCATCTATAAAATAGGTAAATTTCTACCATATATTTTGTGAGGATTTTATGTAAGAATGCATGTAATGTTCTTAACACGCAATAGGCGCAACAAATGCTATTTATATACTTATGATGTTTAAAATAATTATTTCACAATAACATAAGAGTAGGTTTTATTTATTTATTATTTATTACAAAAATTGTGTTTTTTAAAGAAAAGTAATAAATCATTTTCTAACTGAAGATATCCTGGAAAACAACTCAGGTTAAAGTATGGAAAAATATTTCAAAATAAAAATATGAAAGGTACAATCAAAATATCAACCAGCATTTTTACAAAACTAGATGAGCTTATATTAAAATTCATGTAGAAAAATAAATATACAAGAATGGCCAGGAAAACACTAAAAAGAGAAGCTATAAAAGAGGACTAGCTCAAACAGATGTTGAAACATACTATAAACCTTCTATAATTAAAATAGTATGGTACTGGCACATGATAAAGAGACTAGAGAACTGCATGGAAATTCTAGAAATAGAACCAGGTCCATATAGACCTTTAATATATATGGGCATATCTATATATTTACATCTATTTCAAAGTCTCTTGTCATAAATGCGGAGCCCTGATGGTGCAGTGGTTAAGAACTTGGCTGTTAACTGAAAGGTGGCAGTTGGA
>NW_004443973.1:2931258-2933588 GCF_000243295.1 Trichechus manatus latirostris | reverse complement strand
AAATAAACATTGATCTCAGAAAAGCAGAACATCAGATGGAGGACTCAAGAGCAACAGAGGGAGAAAATTGGAATTTTGAAAAGCGCTCCTAGTAATCTAAGGATTGTTCAAATCAGATCTTCACAGACAATTTTAGGCAATTTCAAGTAAACTGTTAAGCAGCATGCTGGCCTGCAAAGAGCAAAGGCTTGAGGTCATGCAAGACTTCGAAGCAGTTGGTTCTGATTCAAATCCCTGCTGATAATTTGTGTTTCTAACAAGTTCCCAGGTGATGCTAATGCTGCTGGGTCGGGACCAGTTCTGAGAACTGCTAGTAGAGCAGTAGTTCTCAACATTTATTATACGTAAGAATCACTTGAGGATCTTGTTAAAACGTAGATTCTGATTCAGTATATCTGGAGTGAAAATGCAAATTCTCAGCAGGGGTTCGAACCTGAACAAATTGGTTCAAAGGGTCATGGATAACTGATCGGGCTTCCAGATTTTGCATTCACTTCAGCTGTGTGAAGAAATCTACCCAACTTCTCTGAGCCTCAGCTTCTTTATCTGCAAAAAAGAGAAGAAGAATTATATTATGTAAGTGTGGTTTGGGGGATGGAAGGACGAATGTAAATAAATGGTCAACAAAGGTAAATTCCCCTCTACTCACATCCTGTCCCACACTACACTACCCCCAAAGAGGTTGTTGTGTAGAGTTAAAGAGCATGAGAGCTGAAGAAGTTTCTAAAAAACACCTGTATTAGTTTCCTAGGGCTGACATAACAATGTACCACAGATGGGGTGGCTTAAAAAAAAAAAAACAGAAACATATTGTCTGACAGTTTTGGGGGCCAGAAGTCTAAAATCAAGGTGTTGGCAGGGTCATGCTCTATTTGAAGGGTCTAGTGGAGGATTCTTTCTTGTCTCTTCCAGTTTCTGGTAGTTCTAGACATTCCTTGGCTTGTGGCAGCATAATTCCACATTCATATTCCATATTCATATGGTCTTCTTCTCTCTGTGTATGTGTCTCTTCTTCTCTTTTAGTATGAACATAAGTCATATTGGAACAGGGCCCACCCTACTCCAGTATGACTTCATCTTAACTAAATGTATCTACAAAGACCCCATTTCAAAATAAAGTCACATTCACAGGTACCTGGAATTAGAACGTCAACGTATGTTTTGGGGGAACACAATTCAACCCAAATACCGTTTAATAAAACATCTTATCTTTATAAACAAGAAAACAGAGTAAAGGAGATGCAAAGACTAAAGTGATACCAGCAGCAGAACTCTTTACAAAAGGAGATGGCAAACATTATCAGCCTTGCATTGGCTCCATGATCTGCGTCAAAACTTTTGAAATCAGTACTCACTGTTAAAAACTGAGAGATGCAAACACACAGATGCATAGTTTTGAGTTCTCCTATCTCACACTGTGACTTCCAATATTTGTTTTTCTTTAGTTTAGTAAAAGAATTGCCAGAGTGGTTAATTTTCTCTGTCCAAGCCAATGGTTACAATGACTTTAAATGAAAAAGAACTCCTTTAACATCAGTGGCATTACTAGGGTTGGTGTCATCCACTGCAGTAACTCATGATGTCACCCCCACCCGGATCTCCTCCGGTACCAGACCATACAGAATCCTTAGTAATGTTTTTTGTACTAATGTTACTCGTAAATCGCAATTCCCATATATCACTGAATGTAATGGCAATAGTAGTGACATAAACAATTAGCAAAAGTTAAATTACACCTTTAAATTACAATATCACACCCACAGCCTAAATGTATTTACATGACATAGTTTCATGAGGTTAAAATGAAAATTAGGTAAGAAAACAATAGAATTCGAAGTAAAAACCTTTAAGAACTACATCAAAATTATGTTCGTTTTAACAGTAAACTTTATCATTGCATGAGCTACATTAATGGATTAGGTTTGCATAATCAATAATGGCCCAAATAATGTAGAAGTTGTAAACAAATGCATATGTAAATACATTCGTAAATGAAATAATGTCATAAAAATAAACAGGAACAAATTCACAAGCATTTCAGCACTTCGTGAACATCTCCACCTAAATCAGAACTTTCCTTTCCTGGCCTTCGAAGCTACAAACTTCTGAATGACTACATTGAAATCAATGCCTTTCATCAACTCATTTTTAATGTGTCACTATTTTTTAAACCATAATTAAACCCTGAAAATTTCATTAAAGTCAGATATATATTTGCAAGACAGTGATGTTTTTAAAGAAAATTTTTAAAAGACTAAAATTTAAAAAAAACTGAATTAAAGATTTAAGTTGTATTTCTAAACGTGTATCAAGACACATAGCATTTCCCC
>NW_004443973.1:2901348-2930252 GCF_000243295.1 Trichechus manatus latirostris | reverse complement strand
TATTCATCGTCCAGCTTTCACATGTAGATGAGGTGATTGAAAACACCATGGCTTGGGTCAGGTGCACTTAGTCCTTAAAGTGACATCTTTGCTTTCTAACACTTCAAAGAGATCTCTTACAGCAGATTTGCCCAATGCAATGCATCGTCTGATTTCTTGACTACTGCTTCCATGAGTGTTGATTGTGGATTCAGGTAAAATGAAACCTTGACAACTTCAATCTTTTCTCCGTTTATAGTAATGTTGCTTATTGGTCCAGTTGTGAGTAACTGAGTGGAAGCTTGTTTGATTTTTCTCCTTTTCTTTTAATTACTACTTCATTCTCAAAAAAGTTATTGATAGAGGTTCACAAATACTAATTACCTCAGTATTGTAGCTAAAACACCAGAAAATTTGAAGAAATCAAAACCAAAATACCAAACCCGTTGCCACTGAGTCGATTTCAACTCATAGTGACCCTACAGGACAGAGTAGAACTGCCCCATAGAGTTTCCAAGGAGCAGCTGGTAGATTTGAACTGCTGACCTTTTGGTTAGCAGCCGAGCTCTTAACCACTGTGCCTATAAAAACACTGGCAGCAACAAAAATAGCAGTACGTGCGTGTAGGTGTGCAGACCAAAACACATGATTTCGTCAGTGTAATTGGATAATAATGACAGCTCTGACCAGAGTGCATTAGAAGTTTCAAAAAGTAAGTTAGCATACTTTTAGCCTTGTAGGTATATTGATACAGTAAGCTGGGCTTATGAAAAAAAATTTTGTTGTTATAACTAACTGTGGGGATATTTTTATAAAAAATAATAAATTTCTGCTGAAACAGTGCACAAAAATTTTATAGATAGTCATTTTGGTGTCACCCCCTCCGACAGTGTTACCTGGTGCTGTCCGCACCCTCTGCACCCACCGAGTGAAGCCACTGCTTAACATTATGTTATCCAGTAGAAAGACAAGTTCTTTGCCATCTGTCTTCAGAATTTCTGCCCTTCTCTCTAATGTAACGCTTGGCCTGCCCTGAAATTTAAGGCATACAAATAGATTCACTTGTTTTTCAAACTGTTTGGGTGACTTCTTCAACAACATTTAGTTTTCTCGTAGTGATTGTGAGGCACAGCCTGAAGATGTCTGATTGTGATAAAGGATCTGTGAACTCACATTTGCTATTAGAGACAAAGAATATTTTAGCAATGTTAGGTATGAGAATTAGCACTTCTTAGCACAATTTGGAAATGCAGTAACAATACAGAGATCCGATCTTTGCTTATCAGATAGTTCCCTAAAGTGGTACAGCTTGGGAATTTGTTTTGTTCAGACTTGAGTATACTTTCGATTTACAGTGGCTATAAAACTTATACTGAATATACCATGGACTGCCGAAAGGACAAACAAATCTATCTTGGAGAAACTACAGCCGGAATGCTCCTTAGAAGCGAGGATGGCGAGACTTCGTCTCACATACTTTGGACATGTTATCAGGAGGGACCAGTCCCTGGAGAAAGACGTCATGCTTGGTAAACTAGACAGTCAGTGAAAAAGAAGAATACCCTCAAGGAGTGGATTGACACAGTGGCTGCAACAGTGGACTCAAGCATAGCAACGATTGTGAGGATGGTGCAGGACTGGGCAGTGTTTTGTTCTGTTGCACGTAGGGTCACTATGAGTCGGAACTAACTCAACGGCGCCTAACCAAAACAACAATAAAGCTTATTTCCTGTTCTCTCCCTGTTTCCCAATTTGAGTACTTTGTTTTGCATAGCTAACCATGTACAAAACTTATGTGTCAGCTTAATTGTCTCATATACAATTTTTGCAGCTTAGCTACAACTTTACTTAATGGGAAATCATTTTAGGTGTTTCATTCAGATATAATAGAGCTTAAGAGAAAGACAAATAGAATCTTGATTTTTCTTTTTGTTCTAAAAGGCAATGCTGTTATTGTTAATTAATGTGGAGTCAGCTCTGACCTTTAGTATAACAGAGTGAAACATTGCCCTGGCCTGCACCATCTTCATGATCACTGGTATATTTGCATCTATTGTTGCATCTATAGGGTAGTGCCTTCCAGCCTAGGAGGCTCATCTTCCAGCACCATATAGGACAATATTCTGTTGTGATCCGTAGGATTTTCACTGGCTGATTTTTGGAAGTAGATCACCAGCTTTTTCTTCTTAGTCCATCTTACTCCAGAAGCTCTACTGAAACCTGTCCACCATAGATGACCCTGCTGGTATTTGAAATACCAGCGAATAGCAATATGCAAGCCACCGCAGTATGACAAACTGACAGATGGGTGGTGGATAAGAGTCAGTAAACCTAAATAATGTGTATACAACGTAACAACAAAAATAATATATAACTAATATTTTGCCAAATTATGGGATATGACAAGTATATTATATTTTTCCCCGTTTCTTATTCTTTACAGAAACAAATACAGAATTAGAGAATGCGGACACAATTGAGACTAAAATGTAAAATATGAAAGTATCTCCTGAATGAAGTTTGTCACGATAAATATCGTGTGTCATATGACACTGATTTTACAATTTGATGTGTTGTCTACTAAGACTTCCCCCACTTTTTTTTCAAGTTAAATTATAATGAGGAGATTAACAAAAACATTGGACTATTGCTCATTGGTAGCACTCTGGAGATGAATACACAGATTATCCCTATGAGGTGATACAGGTAATTTTGTCTGTATCTGTTTTTAGAGACTCTAGTAAATATTACCAACAACTTTTTTTTTTTTTTTTCCTTTTCCCCTCTTGAGTCATCTGGTCTCCTCCACCTTTTCCTTCAGCTATTATCATTCAGCAGATCCTCTTACTTTCTTTCATTTTTAAGTTTTCTCTCCCTTAGTCACTAGCTCTTACCTGTTCCACATGCATATATATCTTATTTATTTTTTTTTTATATTCAGGAAGAACTCATAGACTTATAAGACAAATATTAATCATAAAAGAAGAACTCCCAGAGAAGGCTTTAATTCATAGTGCTGAATTCTTGCCTCTTTGTTTTTCCTTTAAAGGAGATAGTTGGAAAAATTCCAAGATGAAAATTCCCCTGAACAATAGGTCTCTAAGTGAAGCTATTTTATAGATGATTTTCTTCCTTTATAATTTCATGCTTTGGTGCAATACTTCTGGATACTTAACCTCTTACTCCTTCTCAACAGGAATCTCTCTCTTTATCGAGAGTAACAAAGCCAGGAGAGGAAGCAGGTGTTCAAAGCTTCAGTGGCCATAACTGGAAAAAAAAAGAAGAAAGAAAAGAAGAATCCACATCCTCAATCTATCTAGAGCATAAGATTTTTAAAATAGCGTTCCTAGGCATTATATTGACAGGTTTATTCAATTTGCTTAACTGTGAGTGCATACATTGGCCTTGCCAGATAATTTCTGGGACATACTATTTTCTCTTTGTTCTTGCTAATGAGAGGAAAGCCCTAGACAGCACACTCCACTGGCACAGCTCATACCCTGACCCAGGGGCAACAGGCCTAACTAGAATAAGGGCAGGGGGGTCCCCCAGGAACTTGTCATTAGTCCTTTATAATGATAGTCTATAGGAATCCACAGATCAGTAATAAAAAATTGCAATTTTGAGTCAAGTTATTTTAATAATAGGGGCTATTTATAAACCATAAATGTTGTATAAATTAAATTATAATACCATAGGTCCACTACTTTTATTTTCCAGTTGGGTACAAAGTGATCCAAAATGATCTATAGAAATAATTAAAATTTTTAAAGTGATAAATTAGTGAAATTAACCTGTTAATTATCGTGAGACATTGAAATATTAGTACTCTCCATTCAGATAGAAAAAAAATGGGAGAAATTAAATGATGACATGTTTTCTTATTTTTCTGTATATATCATCTCTTCTTAATTCTCTAACAGTTTCAAGATCCACGTTTAAAAAATCTAAAATAAAGTGTGTGATGATTTTCCTTCATTTAAAATCAGTTCAATATGCTTTCTTCAATCAAGCACAGAAATGTTTTTTTGTTGCAGGTTGCATTTCAGATGTTATTTTAAAAAATCTTAAAATGTTACCTTCTGTGAAAGGAGAAATATTTATTACAAGGCACTTTTTGCAGTAATATTTTAGATGCTAAATCTTGCATTTCTTAATTAGGTAGGAATTTTTTTGTTGTTGGACAAAGCCAAATAAGTTGGAAAGTATGGAGAATTATCAATAAAAATAATATTTTAGAATGTTTTTAGTCTTTTCCTGGTTAAATTTGTTTACTCATTGATAGAACAAATAAGCCTTATCCATATTACTGTTTGTTCTTCAAACATGGTCAATAAGCATCGAAAGCACTTCAAATAGAATAAATAAGAGTTGCAAATCTGTTTATGACTATGACAGAATTTAATATGACCAAGAGTACTGGCTGAAAAGAATAAGTCTTCACAAGCCACAAAAAATAGATTTTTCTAGACCCCCAATATTCCCAGGTAAACATAGTGGTAAATATATTAATTGAATCTTTTGTGTCCTTCGGAATAGGCTCTAGTTTTACAAACCAACACTAAGAATTATTCTTATTATACATCATTGTATTCTATGGACACAATATTTAGCCATTCACTTTTTCTATAATTTTTAAGAATTTTCCTTTTCTGTAACTTTCTGCTCCATTTTTAAAAATTTTATTGTGTTTTAAGTGAAAGTTTACATTGCAAATTAGTTTCTCATTCAAAAATTTATGCACAGATTGTTTTGTGACATTGGTTGCAATCCCCACGAAGTGTCAACACTCTCCCCGTTTTCCTTTCCACCCTGGGTTCTCCATGTCCATTCATCCAGTTTTCCTGTCCCTTCCTGACTTCTTTTCTTTTGGGCTGGTGTTGCCCATTTGGTCTTGTATACTTGATTGAACTAAGAAACATGTTCTTCAAGTGTGTTATTATTATTATTATTATTTTTATAGGCCTGTCTATCTTTGGCTGAAAGGTGAACTTCAGGAGTGGCTTCAGTTCTAAGTTAGCAGTGTCTGGGGGCCATAGTCTTGGGGGTTCCTCCAGTCTCTGTCAAACCAGTAAGTCTGGTCTTTTTCTGTAAATTTGAATTTTGTTCTACATTGTTCTCCTGCTGTGTCTGGGATCTGCTTCATATTTTGACTTACATTGCTAACTGGATGGTGATGGAAAAATGCTGTTTGAGGAAAAAACTGAGGAAAAATAAAATGGTGACTTGGAACATTACCTATTTTCAGGAAAGAAGAAATTAGTCATAAAATTTGGGATATTTTTATGGCCTGTTTGGTATTAGCTACCAAATTGTTTTCTGTTTATAGGCTACCAGAAACTGAACCATAGGGCTCTCAAAGTTTTATTATCTTTTAAACTGTTACAAAGTTTCTTACTATATGATTTAATTTCCTCCAAATTAGTGAAATTATCTTATTAGTTGACTGTAATGGGAAGTTAGCCTAGAAGCTCCTTGAAGGCAGGCACCTTCCTGCCTTGTTCACTACATATCCCAAATGTCCAGTAAAAACAACTAACATCTACACTTTTTAAATGAAAGAATAAAAAAATAGAAACGTATAACAAATAATTCAGAGTACAAGATAGCCCACCCCATTAAAATAAAATTTCTTAGTAATGAAATGAATTTGTAAATCAATCACTCTATATTTTGCACCTTTAATGTTTCTTTGTTCATTCCTGAGTAATTTTTAAATTAGATAATAGACTTTGTGTTTGAATTTGGGAAAATTTTTCAAGTTATAATTTAACCTTGACCTACCAAATGTTATTTCAATTTGCAATGGAAAAAAAAATTAACATTTTGAAACAGACACAGCGACTGTAACTTTAAAACAGATTGTAGTGATATACCCGAGTTATTGAGGATGGGTGATAATACTAAGTTTGGCCTAACAGTTCCATGAACATAATTTGCATTACAGCCTGTGAACTGAGTTACAATCACTTCATCTTATAGAAATCTTGTAGAAGACTTTTGTAATAGGGTCAACTTTCTTCTGACCTCATCTGGGCTATAGTTCAGCAAAGCCTTATTACCTTACAATGTTCCTTTAGGAAAAAAAACAAAAACCAAACCCGTTGCCATGGGTTCGATTCTGACTCATAGTGACCCTATAGGACAGAGGAGAACTGCCCCATAGGGTTTCCAAGGAGCAGCTGGTGGATTCAAATTGTCAGTTGTTTGGTTAGCAGCCGTAGCCCTTAACCACTGTGCCACCAGGGCCCCTTCATGAAAAAAAAAGGGTAGATATAAATTAGGAACACTTGTGAAAAACCTCATTCACTCTTCTAGATGATTATCCAGGAAATGTCTAGGAATGTATGAAATAGGGCAAGCAGTACTCAGCTGATTTAGTAATCTACCATCACATCAGATGGTTGATGTTGGTAGCTGGCGTTGAGTTGATTTCAACTCATAGCAACCCCATGTTGTCAGAGTAGAACTGCCCCACAGGGTTTTCTAGGCTGTAACCTATACAGAAGATTGCCATGCCTTTCTCCTGAGGAGACGCTAGGTGGGTTTGAAGTTTGAACCACCAACTTTTGGGTTAGCAGCTGAGAGCTTAACCATTGTGCCACCAGGGCTCCTTCATCAGATGGTTAGCAACCGGCAAACTTTTAAAGTTTTAGTCAGGAACCTTGTGATTATCTGTAGAGGAAACTTTTACCATAAGTACTAAATGCTCAGCAAAATAATCCTAATGATTGCTGGCAATTATTTGAGCCTCTGTCATCTATAATTAATATATTTTATAGGTATGCTTAAAATGAATAAAACTTCCAGCAAAGAGAAATCCACGCATTTATTAACTTTAAAGCAAATAATCTAAAATTAATCTCTAGTAATTGCGGAATAGTTAATTTTTTAGAAACCCTAGTATTTTGGAAATGTGATTCTACTTGATAAACCGTAGGGCATATTGCTATGCAGCTGAATTCTGGGCTTTGTTTTCGTTAAATGGCAACAAAATATAATAGTTACAAATCCATTTCCTGGGAGTAAAAAACTGTGGTTGACTCCCAATTCTGTCATTTGCTAGCTTTATGGCTATGGTCAAGTTATATGACTTGTCTACACCTCAGATTCCGCCTTTAAAAATAGGAAAAGTAATAGTACAGACTCAGTGTCATAGGCATTAATTAATCGAGGTAATAACTAGAAAGCAGCTTGTATAGCCAGTGCCCAATAAATGTGAGTTATTAATATTATTGGTTGTATGGCCATAGGAAAATATATAACTATAATTTGCAAATAAAGCTGTGCAAAAACCTTGAATATAAAAAAGTTCAGCTTTTGCCATTAATTCCTCTGCCTAGAAACTGTGTTAGCACAGCTAGCTAACTTGTCTTTTGTTCTTCCTAACCTGCTTGATGACTAATTGCCTAGTGATTGGAGTTGATGGGCTGACATGCAAATACGAATCCTAATATTCTTTGTTAACAAAAACAATGTCTATCGAAATCTAGTGCTTATGTCACCATAACAGTCAAGATGTATTATGAATTCATTATCTTCCAGGCACTATGCATGAATAATTTCATTTAATAACTCTATGGTATAAGTACTATTATTATTCCTTTTATGAGTAAAAGAACCAAGACTTCCAAATGGTTGGTTCTGGTTCACACCTCTGATGAGAATTTGCATTTCTAACAAGTTCCCAGGTGATGCTAATACTGCTGGTTAGGAACCAATTCTGAGAACCACTAGTAGAGCAGTGGTTCTCAACATTTATTATACATAAGAATCACTGAGGATCTTGTTAAAATGTAGATTCTGATTCAGCATATCTGGGGTGGAAGTGCAAATTCTCAGCAGGGGTTCAGGTTCAAAGCTCTGAAAAGAACTGAAGCTTCAAGTTATGTAACTTGCTTCATGTCCCATGGTTAGTGTTAAAGATGAAATTCAATCACAGAAAATCTGACTCTAGCACCTATACTTTTTAACATTCTGCCATGCTTTTGAATGTATGATATGCATACCATAGGGTTTAAGATAATTTATGTAATAGATAACCTTTTTAAAAAAAGTTACTTAAGTGTATATTAAAAAAATTAACTTTAATCAAATCCATGGTTTCAAACATATTTTCATATGGGACGAGGCTACAGTAGTTAGCACAGTGGTCAATCTACCCTACAGAGGCCAAGAGAATTGCATGGCAGTGTTCAGACATACGTCTTTTTTTTTTTTTTAATCGTGCTTTAAGTGAAAGTTTACAGCTCAACTTAATTTCTCATTCAAAAATTTATACACGTATTGTTTTGTGACATTGGTTGCAGCCCCCACAATGTGACAGCACGCTCCACCTTTCCACTACAGGTTCCCTGTGTCGATTCGTCTAATTCCTGTGCCTTCTTGTCTTGCTTTTGAGCAGGAATTGCCCATTTGCTCTCATACGTTTGATCAAACTAAGAAATGTTTCAAACCTTCAGTAGTTAACTACTAGGATGTAAGAATAGTATAGATTGTTTGGTTGCTAATGTGGATTCTCACATACTGAATGTTCGTGTCATTACAGCATTCTTTCCAGTGATCCACCGACGTATCACTTTAACATGCAACGTATCAATAGGTGTACTTAATTACAAATTGCAATTACGACTGTACACTCTTTGGTTTCTTTTTCTCTTGAACTTCTCATGGATCAGTGCTTTGTAAATAAGCCATTGAAAGCCTAATGCTGGAGATGTTGAAGAAAATATAGGTCCTATGGCGACTGTGATGAAATCAGTCATATGTTTTCAGAATAACATGAAGACCTGATTGATGAACAACCTGAAACCATCTGCTGCTGTTGTAAAAGGACCAGCTGCAAAGAAAACAAAAATACCATGCAAATGAAGTAAAAATGATTTGCAATGTGGTTTTTAATGGCCTAGCAACGAGTAAGCTTCATCCATTCTGTGTAGTATCTGGGGACACTCAAAGTACTGATGAGAATGCATTCTACCTCAAACATCAGTTTTGAAATATACAAAGACTACTACAGAAGCTGTTGAATTTTTAAAAACAAAACAGGAAGACATTCACGTATCTCAGAAATACCAGCACAATGTGGCAGGAGATGAAATTGCATGATTTACTTGCCAAGGTTAGAGCTGCTGAAGTAATTGGTGAGATATGTACTAAACCAACTGCCAAAGAAATAGTGTAGGTGAATGGCTCAGGGAAAAAATCTGATGGAGCAACTCTTTCAAATATGACAATTTTTTAAACAAATTACAGATATCACCCAAATGTAGAGCAGCATTTATTATCCTGAGTACAGTAAAGTCCATAATATCCGCTGAGAACTCTGGGTATATTCCCGATATTAAAGGGTCAACGGATGTTTTGGGGTTTGTCAAGTATGAGCTGGATAAAGAAGCCCAAGAAGAGAATCTTTGCTAAATCTTATAACTGGAGAAGGGATTTTAAATTTATTGATAGGTTCAAGATAAACAATAACATGCAAGTGATGTATTGGGTTATGCACAGATGGGACTGAGACGATGGTATCCAATAAGAACAACTTGTTCCATGTATTCAAGCTGTTGTACTGGAAACAAGATCTACTCACTATTTCATGTACGGAGAAAGCTGTCACCACCAGAGATGTTTTCAAAGATTTAAGGAAAGAACCTAATAAAACTATAAAGATTGTCAACCACATTTGTTGCCTTTGAGTTGTAAGGTGCCGACAAGTTGACTCTGACTCATAGTGACCCTCCGTGCGACAGAACGAAACACTGCCCGGTCCTGTGCCATTCTCATACTCATTGCTATGTTTGAGCCCATTATTGCAGCCCCTGTGTCAATCCATCTCGTTGAGGGTCTTCCTCTTTTTCTCTGACCTTCTACTTTACCAAGCATGATGTCCTTCTCCAAAGACTGGTCCCTTCTGATAACATATCCAAAGTACCTGAGACAAAGTCTTGCCATGCTCACATCTAGGGAGGATTCTGGCTGTACTTCTTCCAAGACAGATTTGTTCATTCCTCTGGCAGTCCATGATATATTCAATATTCTTCTCCAACACCACAATTCAAAGACATCCGTTCTTCTTTGGTCCTCCTTATTCAGTGTTCAGCTTTCACATGCATATGAGACAATTAAAAATACCATGATTTGGGTCAGGCACACCTTAGTCCTCAAAATGACATCTTTGCTTTTTAACACTTTAAAGAGGTCTTTTGCAGCAGATTTCCCCAATGCAATATATCCTTTGATTTTTTGACTGTTGCTTACATGGGCGTTGATTGTGGATCCAAGCAAAATGAAATCCTTCACAACTTCAATATTTTCTTCATTTATCATGGGGTTGCTTATTGGTCCAGTTGTGAGGATTTTGTTTTCTTTATGTTGAGGTGTAATCCATACTGAAGACTGTGGTTTTTGATCTTTATCAGTAAGTGCTCCAAGTCCTCTTCACTTTCAGCAGGTAAGGTTGTGTCATCTACATATTGCAGGTTGTTAATGAGTCTTCCTCCAATACTAATGCCCCGTTCTTCTTCATATAGTCCAGCTTCTCAGATTATTTGCTCAGCATATAGACTGAATAAGTATGGTGAAAAGATACATCCCTGACACACACCTTTCCTGATTTTAAATCATGTAGTATTCCCTTGTTCTGTTTGAACTACTGCCTCTTGGTCTATGTACAGGTTCCTCATGAGCCCAATTAAGTGTTCTGGAATTCCCATTCTTCACAATGTCAACCATAATTTGTTATGATCCACACAGTCGAATGCCTTTCATAGTCAATAAAACACAGGTAAACATATTTCTGGTATTCTCTGCTTTCAGCCAAGATCCACCTGACTTCAGCAATGATATTCCTCATTCCACTTCCTCTTCTGAATCCAACTTTAATTTCTGGCAATTCCCTGTCAATGTACTGCTGCAACCATTTTTGAATTATCTTCAGCAAAATTTTAATTGCATGTGATATTAATGATATTATTCAATAATTTCTACATTCCTTTATATCACCCTTCTTCGGAATGGGCACAAATAGGGATCGCTTCCTGTCGGTTGACCAGGTAGCTGTCTTCCAAATTTCTTGGCATAGACGAGTGAGCATTTCCAGTGCTGCATCCATTTGTTTAACATTTCAGCTGGTAACCCATCAATACCTGGAGGCTTGTTTTTTGCCAATGCCTCCAGTGCAACTTAGACTTCTTCCTTCAATATCACTGGTTCTTGATCATATGCTACCTACTGAAATGGTTGAATGTCGACCAATTCTTCTGGTATAGTGACTCTGTATTCCTTTCATCTTCCTTTGGTGCTTCCTACATCATTCAATCTCTTGCCAATAGAGTCCTTCAATATTGCAACTTGAGGCTTGAGTTTTTTTCTTCAGTTCTTTCAGCTTAAGAAATGCTAAGTGTGTTTTCCCTTTTGGTTTTCTAACTCCAGGTCTTCGCACATTTCATTATAACGCTTTACTTAGTCTTTTCGAGCCACCCTTTGAAATCTTCTGTGCAGCTCTTTTACATCATCATTTCTTCCATTTGCTTAAGCTCTTCTATATTCAAGAGCAAGTTTCATAGTCTCTTCTGACATCCATTCCGGTCTTTTGTTTCTTTCCTGTCTTTTTAATTACCTTTTGCTTTCTTCTTGTATGGTGTCCTTGATGTCATCTCACAACTCATCTGGTCTTCAGTCATTAGTGTTCAATGTGTTAAATCTATTCTTGAGATGGTCTCTAAATTCAGGTGGGATATAATCAAAGTCATACTTTGGCTCTCATGGACTTGTTTTAATTTTCTTCAACTTCAACTTGAACTTGCATATAAGCAGTTGATGGTCTGTACTGTAGTCGGCCCGTGGCCTTGTTCTGACTGAGAATATTGAGCTTTTCCATTGTCTCTTTCCACAGATGTAGTCTATTTGATTTCTGTGTATTCCATCCAGGGATGTCCACATGTATAGTCTCCTTGTATGTTGTTGAAAAAAGGTATTTGCAATGAATAAGTCATTCATCTTGCAAAATCCTATCATGTGATCTCTGACCTTGTTTCTGTCACCATGGCCATACTTTCCAATTACTCATGCTTCTTCTTTGTTTACAACTTTTGCATTCCAATCACCAGAAATTATCAATGCATCTTGATTGCATGTTTGATCAATTTCAGACTGCAGAAGTTGGTAAAAATCTTCAATCTCTTCATCTTTGGCATTAGTGGTTGGTGCGTAATTTGAATAACAGTCATCAACCACATTAAGGACAGGCAAATGAATTTTCTATATTTTCTCAGAGAAAATATCATCAATAATTACAAACAATTACCATTTCCTGCAATAACTTAAAGAACTTCAAGTTTTTGGAATAAATTTTCAATGTTTAAGAACATATGTATAATTTGGATTGACTTTGCAAATCAGCATATTGAGGATACACTTTCTCCTTTGAGCAACCTAAACTTATTCTCTCAAGGCAAACAAATTTCAATTATTATTTCACATGAAGTTTAAAAAAATGAATATGATGGTTGCAGATCTGAAGGTAAGGGGCACGTATCCTGATTGCAGTGAACTGGATTGTTTTGTTTGTCTGAATAAGTTTGTAAAAGAAGGAAGAAAGAAGTAACTGAAAATGTTCTGAGAAGTATAAATACTCATGAATTTCTTCATAAATACTTGGCCAAGGGGAATAACTTTGGTGAGTGGGTGAACACCACATTTTCAATGTCTTGACCAACATTGTGAAATATCCTTGACATACTCATATTAAAATAGATGCTACAAATGGCTTCTTTCAGATGTTTATTGAGCTAAAGTTACCATGATCTGTGAAAGACTTGAATAGGGAAGTAATAAGATTTATATTTTAAAGATTTCCTCTAGCAATGGAAAGGGTGGTCAAGAGTGGAAGCAGGGAGACCAGTTAGTATCCTATTGCATAGGCTTAAACCAAAAAATCAAACCTATTGCTATGCAGTTGTTTCCAACTCTTGGCAACCCGACGTGTTACAGAGCAGAGCTGCTCCATGGGGTTTTCTTGGCTGTAATCTTTATGGAAGCCAATTGCCAGGCCTTTTTTCTGTGGAGCTGCTGAGTGGGCTGACGTTTTGGTTAGTTGTCAAGTACAAAACTTTTGTGCACTTGTAACAGGGAGTCCTTGAGTAGTCCAAACTGTTAAGGTGCTCAGCTGCAAGCCCAAAGGTTGGAGTTTCAAATCCACTCAGAGGTGCCTCAGAAGAAAGACCCAACAAGCTACTTCCAAAAAACTAGCCATTGAAAACCCTGTGGAACACAGTTCTGCTCTGACACACATGGGGATCACCATGAGTAGGAATTGACTCGATGGCAGCTGGTTTAACAGGGTGGTAGCACGCTGGGTTGCCATCAGTCAGAATCTACTTGACAGCAACAGTTCGTTGTTGTTGTTGTTTTTAAGCTGTGGAGCAGATTAGATGTGGTCAGATTCTAATACATTTTCCAAGTAGAGTGATTACTATTTGTTGATGGATTAAATGTGGAGTATAAGATTAAGAGAAAAGTCCAGGACAACTCCTAGATTTGGTCAGAGGTTTTTGCCTAAGTAGCATTTTCATTCTTTGATGAGGGGAACTTAGAGGAAAGGGCAGACCTGGGGAGGTACTAAAATCAAGAGCTGAATGTAAAACATAATATGAGATGCCCATTAGACATCCAGGTGAAGATGCTGAGTGGGCAGCGGGATTACGAAGTCTAGTCCGGAGTGGAGGTCAGAGCTGCAGATATAAATCTGGGTGTCATCAGCATATAGATGATCTTTAAAACCACCTAGGAGGTCAACATAGCTTGGAGACGAGAAGAGGTCCCAGCACTGAACAAAGGAAATTGGTAAAAAAAATTGGGCTTCCTCTTTTTTTGCGGCAGCACCTGCGATTAGTACTGGTTTGTGACAGAGAAAACATACCTTCAAGTAGGGGATTGGACAATATTTCTTCCATAGCCTGTTTTACTCTTTAGTCCTCACTTCTCTACAATTGAGACTTACCTTCCAATTTACAGTTGTCTGGCATACGTTGTCCAACATTTTCCTGTCATCCTCTTTGAGTTGCTTTTGTTTTATTATGTGTGTCCTTTGTAGATTTTTTGTATATAGTATACAGTTAGCTTTTCATTTTTTGGGAATCTATTTATTTCAATAATAAATTTATGGTATTCATTTTTATAATTTTTATATAATGACCCCATATAAAATAAAATTATATATATTTGTGTGTATATATACATATATAATTCAGTTTACTTTTGTCACTTTGTTTCTTGCTTTTTCTTTGCTTTTTTTTCTTTTAACTTGATTATCTGAGATTTCTTTTCCAGATCTAAGGTTTGTATCTAGACATTGTTGCCGTCAAGTTGATTCCACTAAATTCTGCTAAATCTTTAAAACAAAACAAAACAAAAAAAAACCCTTAAAAGCTTATTTTTTAAGTTATTAACATCAACAATTAATCCGCTGGGCTTGTGATCCCACCCATCCTACTTTCTCAGGATAATGATGCTATTTATTTTCCCTTTTCTTTTGCCTATTGTCAATCTCCTCTCAAATGTGTAATTCTTATCAGTTTTTAAATATGTTCAAATCTCACCCCTAAAAATACACTTCTTCCCTTGACCACACATCTCCCTTTGCAACTGCTTTGTCTCCTCTCTGCCAAATTCTCAAAAGAATTGTTGATACCAGCTGTCCACGTTTTTCACCTCCCCAGATTTCTGCCAAAACACTCCTCTGATTTGCCTTCTACTCTTGGAGGCTCTTCTCGGTCTTTTTTATAATGGCATCCTTTTCCACCAGGCCTTTATACGTTTTAGTTGCTAAAGGCTTGATCCTAGATTCCCTTCTCTCTGTGTGACATCCATGCCAAGGGTTTCAAATGACACTATATGCAAATAACTCACAAATGTCTATGCCTAGCCCCAGACCTCCACCAGGAGCTCCAAATCCATGCTTGTAACTGCCTTTTTGACATCTCTATGCTGTGTGAAAAGTACCTCAAAATTAATTTGTCTATAACTGAACTCTGGGTTAATTGACCTTAATCTTCTCATGCCCTGAACAAATAGAGTAAGAGAGCCGTGTAGAAACCAAGACTGAGTATAGGAAGGGTGGTAGGAAATGAGATTGGAGAAGTGGTCAGAGGCCTCATCACGAATACCACATTTTCACGCAAATAATTCGGGCATCACCTTTGTTTGCTGGTCACCCCTCCTCCTTCAGGCACCCTCATAAGCACCACCATGCCAGTCCTCTTCCACATGTTGCTGTAAAAAATAATAATAATAATTAGCATAGTGTTTACGAAAATACCTCAGGAGGGGCAGGGTGGAAGGGCCTAGTCGGCAAACACAGAAGTCACACATTATTTGTGTAAAATACGATAGCCTTGGAAGTGGTGGCAAGAACTTTGGATTTTTACTTTGATTGAAATGCAAAGCCATCTAAGATGTGAATGTTGTTGTTGTTGTGTGCTGTCGAGTTGATTCCTACTAACAGAGAGCCTATATGACAGAGTACAACTGCCTCATCGGGTTTCCTAGGCTGTAATCTTTACAGGAGCAGATTGCCAGGTCTTTTCTCCTGTGGAGAGGCTGGTAGGTTCAAACCTCCAACCTTTTGGTTAGCAGCTTACCTTCTGATTTAGAAAGAGTTTCTTAGTATCAGCTGGACGCTTCAGAGTATTGAGAATCCAAGTCAAGAGAAGCCATGACACCCCAGGCTTTGAGTTTGATGAGGTCATGCATTTCTCTTCCCCCAGCTCCAACAGGCTGTTGAATCTTCAGAGAGAAAAGTTCTTCAGGGTCAGTGTATTAGTTTCTAAGTCTATGGAACAAATTACTACAAACTAGGTGGCATTAACAAACAAAAATGTATTCTTTCACAGTTCTGGAAGCCAGAAGTCGTAAACCAAGGTATCAGTAGGGCCATGCTCTCTCTAAAGGCCCTAGGAGAGAATGCTCCATGCCTTTCTCTTAGTTTCCGGAGTTGCCAGTAATCCTTGGTGTTCCTGAGCTTGTAGACATATCACTCCAAATTCAGCCTTTGTTGTCACATGGTATCCATTATGTGTGTCTGTACCTCTTCTCTTCTTATAAGGACATCAGTCATATTGGATTAAGGCCAACTCTAATTATCTCATCTTAACATGGCTACTTTAGCAAAGACCTTACTTCCAAATAAGTCTATATTCACAAGATCTGGGGGTTAGGACTTCAACATATATCTTTTTAAGGGACACAATTCAACCCATAACAGTCAGTGATACTTATCTCTACCATAGACCACTCTCACCTCTGCTCTCACTCCTCCAAATGTGGGTATGCTTTCACTTACAATCCATCATCCTCTGAAGAACAGCCAAACCCATTGCTGTCGAGTCAATTCCAACTCATAGCAACCCTATAGGACAGAGTAGAACTGCCTCAGAGGGTTTCCAAGGAGTAGCTGGCTGGTGGTTTCGCACTGCCAACGTTTTGGTTAGCCATCGAGCACTTAACCATTGCACTACCAGGGCTCAGTAATGTTTTATTCAATTTGGTTCTATCTATGCTATATTCAAGGGGCCCTGGTGGTGCAATAGTTAAGCACTAGGCTGCTAACCAAAATGTTGAAGGTTAGAACCCATCCACAGACTACGCAGGAGAAAAGAACTAGTGATCTGCCTCTGTAAAGATTCAGCCTAGGAAACCCTACAGGGCAGTTTTACTCTGTCCTGTAGAATCACAAGGAAACCCTGGTGGCATAATGGTTAAGTGCTACGGCAGCTAACTAAAACGTCAGTAGTTCAAATCCATCAGGTGCTCCTTGGAAACTTTGTGGGGCAGTTCTACTCTGTCCTATAGGGCTGCTAGGAGTCGGAATTGACTCAACGGCAATGAGTTTGTTTTTTTTTTAATAGAATCACAATGAGCCAGAATTGACTTGATGGCACACAGCAACAACATGCTATATTTAACCATATTTCCTTCAGGTGTGTGGTTTGTTATTAATCTTATTCCCTAGTGTCAGGCACTGAGTTACGCTCTTTAACAGATACAACCAATCTGTGAGAAAATTGAAGCATATACACATTAAGTAACTTTTATCAAGGTCACAAAGTGATCTTGTTAGACCATGGTTTCTACAAAGAAAATGATCAATTTATCAAAAGTATAATAGTCCAATTTCTACCTTGCAGAGACTTTACCAATGATGTGTCGGAATTTTGAGTTTTCCAGAATAAAGGTGCTAAAGAGATCCAAGGTATCATCACCATTATCATCACCAACAACATATGTTACTGCTCTATGAGATTCACAAGTCAGGATACTTAGGTTTTACAGATGACTTTTCATCATATGGGAGCCCTGATGGCACACTGGTTAGAGCTCAGGCTGCTAACCAAAAGGTCAGCAGTTTGAATCCACCAGCTGTTTCTTGGAAACCCTGTGGGGCAGCTCTACTCTGTGCTATAGGGTAACTATGAGTCAGAATCGGTTCAACGGCAATGGATTTTCATCATATATGTGAGTTTTGAATTCTGAAGAAATATAAAAATTTTGCCTCAGTAAATACCTGCTTGAGAAAACTGGGGGTTTTCACTTCATAAGTTCAAATTCACTAGCATAACATATAAGGACTCCCATGAGCTGAACCCTACCTGCTTCTCCAGCATTTTGTCTATGCAAGTCTCATCCTGACGCCTTAACCTCCAGCTGTATTTAATTAGCCACAGTTCCCTAACATGCCATACTATTTCCTACCTCTGTGCTTTTATTCCTAATTTTCCTTTTGGAATGCCTTCTGCCTCTTTGTTTCCAGTGCCAAAAACTCTCCTCATCTTTTAAGGCTTAGTTCAAGATTCATCTGCTTTTAAAATCTCCAGTCACTATTGCCCCCATGTAGATAGAATTAACACTCTGTTTTTTACTCTGTAAATGTCCCAATTGTAACAATCATCACATTGTATTATACTCATTTCTTTAACTATCCTTCTCTTTCCTTGGACCTTGAGCTGGTTGAAGACTGGGATACCATGTTTGGTTAATATTGATGCTCCTATACAAGTTCTGGTACATAAAAGGTACTTAAAATATTTTATTATATTCCAAAGTAATATTAAAAATCTTTAACAGCCATATGAAATAAGCAATGACCAATCTGAATAGTTGTTGAATCAATCATAAGGAACATCATACTGGTACCTATCAGCTCGATATTGCCCTTAAGTTTCTGTTATTTCCATCCTGTGCCTTCCTTCTTTATTATTCCGATCTTTGTGGATCTGGTGAAATCACATATAAGCAAATGAGTCTATAGTTAAATATCCAGTTCTTTTCAAAACTCAATTTCTTAAAACAGCTCTGGTCTTCACTTTTACCTGTGCTTTTTACCATGTCAAGCTCCATAACAAGATCTTACCAGAGTGTCATATTAACACATCTTCAAAATTATTCAAAAGAGAATTGCATTTTGCCTTCTACAAGTGATGGTTTTGACGCTCCCTGTGTCATTCTCAATCATATAAAGTGCTTTTTTCTTGCCTCTGACACACCAGCTAGATGACTGAGGACAGTGAAATTATAAGCCATTTATTGAGGGGTTATTTATATAGCAGCCAGAACTCTCTTAACCCTTGATAAACGTTAAATAAAAATCCACTAACTGACAGTTTATGTCCCACATTATTCAAGGTGAGAAACCAAACTATAAGACCAAAGCAAGCGTGGATACAGGTAGGGAAAGACCTGAACTGCTCAAAACAGGTGCTTTATTTTTGCCTCATGGATTTAGTGATGCTCTTCTTCTGAAGACACTTAGCTAAACAAGAGTTAAGTTGCTATAAAGCAGGGAAATGGATGATGATATTTTCTGTGATTGCCAAAGAAAGGTACATAGATATATGTTTTAGCCATCGTGTCATGAGACAGTGCCTTTTCGAATTTCAGTACGTAGGACCACAAATCATCTCAAATGCTGCTTAATCTTTAGAAAGTATTTACAACAAGCCAATGCCCCCTAGAATAAAAGAGAGCATTTAATGTGGCAGACCATGATGGAGGGGAGGCAGTAAAACCAAAAGCACAGCTTGAAATGCAGTATAACTGGGTGACTTACACCTCTTTTCTGAAGGCTGCAGACTTGCAGTTAAGGAACCGCTAATCTGTTCTACTGTTTTTTAATCAGATGTTGGCATTATCTGCCACTAATTGCTTTTTCATTTCCACTTGTAATTATTCCATTGCATGTTTGTAGTGAGAAGCTGAAAATGAGGCAGATCACTGGGAAAGAATTAATTGTTAATGAATAATCATCAGTAGGAAGCCAATTTCATTATCTTCAAAGAGGTAGCCAGAGATTAACCACTGGCTGTGGTTCTCCTACTTTCTGTGCATGGCTGTAAAGTAATCACAAATAATCACGCCCTCCAACTTCATCAATTATTTTTCTATTATGTGGTTTGATACCCATTTTTGTCTTTGTTGTTTAATGATAATGGCAGTATTCATGCTGGGGAGTGCTAATTGGAAGGTGTTACATTCAGTGGGCTCTAGGACTAATTATTAGAGCATCTTCTTCATTAGCACATGATCCTATAAGGGTTGCATGGTGGAAGTTACTGATTTTTCCAGGCTATAAGAATATCAGATTAGGAAACTTTTACATGTCCTTGTGCCAAGTAACACAGAAAATCTTGAATCTGGTCAAGGTTGTGTAGCTACCAACGGAGATTTTTTTTTTTGTTTAAATAAGCAAAAAAGAATGTTTTAATCTGAGTCTTTGAACAGAAAACCCATTTCTGCCCTAGAAGCTGGGTCTGCTCAGAACTATTGTTGAGCTTTCGCTTCTGCTTTGTTTGTGCCATTTACCAACAGTTGTTCTTCAGAATGGCTCGCACAGCCCCCTGGGAATATTACAGCTCTCAGTGGAGCTTTACCAGCTATTAACGGAAACATGATGAGATGAGTTTGAAACTCAGGGAGGAAGGGCTCTAAAGTCTGTTGCCTCAGTGGTCAGATGATCAGTGGTGTCACTAGGGATGGTGTCACCTAGTGTGGTAACTCATGGTGTCACGCCCCCTCCATGGACCTCCTCCCGAACCACACCTTACAGATTCCTTAGTAATGTTTTTTGTACGAATGTTACTCATCAATTGTAATTCCTATATATCATGGACTGTAATGGCAATAGCAGTGAAATAAACAGCTAGCAAAATTAAATTTCACCTTTAAATTACAATATCATATGCACAGCCGAAATGTGCTTACATTTACATAGTTTCATGTAGTTAAAGTGAAAATTTGGTAAGAAAACAATAGAATTCAAAGTAAAAACCTTTAAGAACAACATCAAAATTATGTTCATTTTAATCTTTAACTTTACTGTTATATGAGATACATTAATAGATTAGGTTTGCATAATCAGTAATCAGTAATGTAGAAGTTGTAGACAGATGCATATGGAAATATATTCATAAATGAAATAATACCATAAACATAAATAAACAGGAACAAATACATAAGCATTTCAGCATTTAATGAACATCTTGACTAAATCAGAACTTTCCTGGCCTTCAAAGCTTCGAACTTGTGAATGACTTCATGAAAATCAATGTCTTTTACCAACTCACCTTTCAAAAATGTATCACTATTTTTTTAAACCATAATTCAAACTTAAACCCTGGAAAATTCATTAAAGTCACATATGTATTTGCAAGGCAGTGATGTTTTTAAAGAAAATTTTTAAAAGACTAAAATTAAAAGAAAAATAAATTTAAGATTTAGTTATATTTCTAAACATGTATCAAGAAACATAGCATTTCCCCCACTTCTTGTTTTAAACTGTCAATTACTCTATTTAGTTATCAAAGAGTTATATACTCAGGAATTGTTATACATGTAAGTTTACCATCAATTTTAATCATACAATAGTGTGTAATAAATATAGTTGTAAATTGTTTAAATGTAATATTTCTTATATGAATACTAAAAACAAAACTGTTTTGTAAAATCTTTCTATATTGAATTGCAACATTATTAGTAACTGAGCAGAATCTTTCTTGATTTTTCTCCTTTTCTTTTAATTACTACTCCAATCTCAAAAAAGTTATTGATAGAGATTTACAAATACTAACTATCACAATATTGTAGCTAAAACACCAGAAAATTTGACAAAATCAGCAACTATAAAAATACCAGCAGCAACAAAAATAATAGCATGTATTTGTAGCTCATGCAGAGGAAACCACATGATTCAAAGTGTCATTGTAATTGGGTAATAAAGACAGCTCTGACCAGAGCACATTAGAAGGTTTGCGAAGTAATTGGCATAGACTTTTAGCTTTGTAAGTATATTTATTGATACATGGAAGCTGGGCTTATGGAAAATAATTTTTTTAATTATAACTAACTACAGGGAATTTTTAAAAAAAAATAATAAATTTCTGCTGAAACAGTGCACAAAAATTTTATAGACAGTCATTTTGGTGTCACTTCCTCTGACAGTGTCTCCTAGTGCGGTCCACATCCTTCAAGTCCCACTAGTTACACCAAGGCAGATGATATCATTCTACACAAATTTAGAGAAAATAAATATATAGCCCTACTTTATATTTGCATAGGGCTTGCATAATTTTCTCAAAGTACCTTCATGTGTATTGGCTTACTTTGTCCTTTAACAGAGTGTGTCAGCCAGGATTCTACAGAGAAACAAGCAATAGGAGATAGAGACAGCGACAGATTGTTTATTTTAAGGAATTGACTCATGCGATCGTGGGAACTTGCAAGTCCAAAATTCATAGGGAGTTTAGAAACTCAGGCAGAGGTTAATGTTTCTGTTTTGAGTTTGAAATTTGTAGGGCAGGCCATCAGGCTGGAATTTCAGGCAGAATTTCTTTTCCAAGAAGCCTGTTTTTGTCCTTAAATTCTTCAACTGACTGGATGAGGCCCGCTCACATTGTCAAGGGTCATCTCCTTCACTTGAGAAGTCAGCTATTGTAGATGTTGACCACATCTAAAAAATACCTTCCCAGCAACAACTAGATTAGTGTTTGAAGCACTCAGTTGCTAACTGAAAGGTCGGCGGTTCGAACCCACCAGTTGTTCCGTGGGAGAAAGACATGGCAGTCTGCTTCTGTAAAGATTACAGCCTGGGAAACCTATGAGGCAGTTCTACTTTGACCCATAGGGTCACTGTGAGTTGGAATCAACTCGAGAGCGATGGGCTTGGTTTGGTTTATTACGATCACAGAAGGAAAAAGACAATGGAAGCCTGAGATTAGTTTGGACACTATGATTAGAAATATCAGATGAGAGAAAAAAATAAGTAAAAAAATAAAATAAAACAAAATCTCAAGCCTAACTGCTGGTACTATGGAGACATATTAGCAATGTATGAGAAAGACTTGGATTTGGAGGGTGAGAACGGAGAAAGCTTATTTACTGGTATTCAAAAAAGGCTAGGTTATAGCTGATACTCATTGTTATGACTGAGAGAAGTAGAAGGATAGAGAGAGAGGAGACTACACCTATAAGAGACTGGACATTAAAATGTCCAGGAGAGAACCTCTGAGTTTTATTGGTATTGTCACCAGTAAGAGGTACAAAGCTTCCAGAGAACCAATAAATAAATAGGGTCTTGAATTGTTGCTTGGTGAAAGTCCTACTCAGAACTTTTCTCTATTATACAGTAAAAAGGATTATCCTTTTACACGATGGCTTTTGCCCAGGCACAAAATAAATTTACCTTTCAAGAAGAATAACACTAGGTTCTCGGTTTATCTATTATTAAATGAGTAGGTGGGGAAGGAGGTGGTAAGAACTAGGGTAAAGGGCATAGTATACATATAGACACACCCATGTTTTCACAGTATTTGTAACTGTACACATGAGAAAAATTATTACTGTGGGAGGGGCCGAATAAGCTCAGTGTATTGTTAGCAAGTGGCATTATTTTAGCGTTTGAGCACTGGATTTTCCTACACGATGAGCTATGAACTGACACCATAACATGAAATACTTTCTTTTATATCAATCACAATAACCAAGACTTCTTGTTTACATGTCTGGTCTATCTGAATTGTCACTTGAATAAGTAAGATTATTTCACAGTGCACAGAATGTGCCCTTCAAGATTCTCATCTTTTATGATGTAGACATTAGGGTATGTTTACTGATACTTTGTCTGCAGTTCTCAAAAGTTTTGTTTCTACCTCTCACACCCTGCTCAACCACTTAGTCAAAGCCTTTGATGAGAGAAACACTCTACCCTCCCATTTCCATCTCTAAGCCCCAGCCCCACCCCTGCTGCCACCAGGCTATGGTTGCAAAGTTAGAAGCTGAAGATTTTGTTTTCATTTTATTTTTTATTTCTTTTGCATGGAACAAAGGAATTTTGGAGCTGGAGGTAGTACATTAGAGACAGTTACCAACCTTCAGCAGCAGCTCCTTTCTGTTAGAGGCTATACAAGAGAATACGCAGTCCATGAGGCCAACAGTGACCCTTTAGAGTAAAAAGACAACCTGCAAGTAGGGCATGAGGAACGTCCCAGCCCTAAAAAAGCATTCTCTTCATGACCCAGATGTAGGAATCAAATCCAACATCCTTTGTTAATTGGCATTAAATATTTATGATTAATAATAATAACATTGTTACTGTACATTTTAACGCTTGTAGCACTTTATTCATTAATTTATGTGTCTAGTATTATGCTAAGGAAAATATGTAGTCCTTGCCCTCTAAAGCTTAAACTCATATATATTATCTATTAATGGCAGCCCTATTTTAGAATGTTTCATGGATGAGCAAAAGAAATTTAAAATAGAGGTTGTAGAGGTCTTTGAGTGTTTTCAGGGATAAAGGTAAGCAAAAAATGAAATAATATGGCCTTAAATAATATGAAATTTTCTGAGGTAATAGTCCTGGACTTTAAGGGGAAGATCATTCATTATATTGCTCTTTAAAACATATTGGTGATAAAAGTAGGTGAGGCTATAATATATGAAAATGAATCGTGACACAGTTAAAGAAATTACTAAATTGTTTTGGGGAGCATCCACTCTGTCAATCAACTTGGCTATCATGCATCCTTACAAATGAGATCTTTCTAGCATTTAATACATTTTCAGTACCATATGCAAGAGTTAAGAGTTAATTACTTAACACCAGGCTCATATCCTGTATGTTTCCATGGGAAGAACTAGGTTCTGAATCAAACATAAAGTTTAGCAGAGAGTCTCAGGAGTGAAGCCATAACAGAGACTGTCTACAACAGTGAACGACAATACCCCTACAATGCTATTCTCCCACTTTGTCATCGCATATCAATTTTAATGCCTTATGTCTCATCAGAGAGCGTTTATACTCTGACACGTTCCCTCCTGGTGCAAGATGGCAGCTACTAAAATATAAATCACTGCCGAGAATTGCTGGATTTAGAGCCAATTCTCCTAATCGAAAACAACAGCAATGTTAATTTCAGCTCGAGAATGATGGCTTTTGTATGGTGATATAATGGTACAGGCTATAAGGGTGTCAACTACCACCAATAAAATATGCTTCAAATGGGCTACCATTTTTACATTTAGACTAGGATGACTTCTGTCACATTTCTTTTTTTGGCAGGGAAACTGACAATCTATTAAATAAATATTAATCCCTAGCAGCCTTCAAAGCAGGCTCAACCATATCAGGATTTTAAATAACTTCATTAATGGCTGAACTACCTTTTCCCTAAATTCCTAAGGGATCCTTTGATGCTAGTCACTCTAATGAGTTACCAAGTGATTCATGGCTGCAACCTGTTATCATGCAAAATACATTTCCAGTTGGAAATCTTTGCAGATGTTTTTGCTGGAAAGTTAAGTAACCTTTCTAGACTTTTAAAGAGGGCAAATTCCATTTATGTGGTATAGGAAGAAAAATCATTTGGCTTCCGTTTCTTACATTAGCACTCTAAAATAGTATAATGTGTCCAAAAATTCAATTTAGAAAATACATGGTCAAATGAAGGATTCTATCTGAATGGTAAAAGAAGATAATTTCAGATTCTCTCTGGGTGAATTATCCATGATGAGCGTTTCATTACACACTGGCTAGTCCTTGCTTTCCTGCAAGTTTCATATCACTTTTCTTCTCCCAAATGAAGGATTCCTAGAAAACCCAGAGTGGTTTTTATATTAATCTAGTCTAGACATAATTGAGAAGGTAAATTTTTTGAAAGAACAAGAAGAAATTTTTTTTTAGAAATCACTATTTTTTCAAAAGCCGTGCTTTTGTTTCTCGCTATTTGGATGGTAACCAAACTTTGACCATTCGTTATTTTTGACGAAATTGTATTTTTATCATACTAACACATACACTAATTTTAAAGTACTGTAAAGCTAATAAGAAGTAGCATCCCCTTCTGGTAGCCCTCATTCTCTGTTGCAGTCAGGACTGGCTACTCTCCAGGAGTGCTACAGAGCCACCATTTTAGGATTTCCTTTTGCCTCTGCCCTGTGTTGAGTCACTTATATCCAGTGTTATAAAAGCTAAATAAAGAAAGGGGGCTAGAAGGACGTATGTATTCTTTCTTCAAATCTTCTTTAGGAAGGTGTCTTTGAGAATGAAACCTCTCTAGAAATTAAACCATCTATCACTTGAAAAGATAAGGAGGAGTAGTTGCTTAGCTCAAATAATTCTCTTGTTTTTAGCCCCACTCTTCAGTCCCACTTCCATCACCCGGTGCCTCCAATTTCTGAGCCTTTCTGGGGCTCTGTGGCATGAATCGATTCGCATTCCTGGAACCTACAGGCAGAAGCACACATACCAATTGACCATGTTCATAATTGCTATAATATAGTCAAATGATGCTGGACATTTTTCTATTCATAGGCATATAAATTACAGAAGAAATTTTTCTGATATTGAAAAGAGATGCTTCCAAACAGGCTGTGTGTGTTCTTTGATATTTTGCAACAAATTTTGTCCATAGGTTCTTGATTCCTAGACTACCTTGCCCTTCTAAAACAAATACTGACAGATAGAGGTTCTAGAAAGTTGTGGTTTTTTCCAAAATACCATAATGAATTCCTCCATACATCAAGAACTGGGCTTTGCTGCCAGGAAAATCTTGCTCAGAGACCACTGCTGTTCTCGCTGCTACTGCAAACATTCCCAGTGCTGTGTCAAATTCAATAGTGATTGTGATGGTTAGGGTTGTGTGTCAACTTGGTGGGGCCATGATTTTCAGTGGTTTGGCAGTTATAATGTAGTTTGACAATAGAATAATAATGTGATCACGTCCATGATGGGATCTGCTGTGAATAGCCAATCAGTTGAAAGGGAGATTCCTTGGGGGTGTGGCCTACATCCAATATAGGGGGACTTTCTGGCAAGGCTTGTGGGCTTTTGCTTGCTCTTGATCCTGAAGCTGTCTCCTATTTGTCTGACCTCAAGTTCTTGGGACTTGAGCTAACAGCTTACCTGCCATCTTGCCTGCTGATCTTAGGATTCATCAGTCTTCACAGTCTGTGAGCCAGGAGAAGCCTCCAGTCTGACCCACAGACATGGGACTTTCCAGCCTCTACAACCACATAAGCCATTTCCTTGGTATAAATCTGTCTATACATGTTTATAGGCTTTACTGGTTTTGCCTCTCTAGAGAACCTGGCCTAAGACAGTGACTAAGATGAACACTTAGTCTTAGTGCTCTCCTTTTTGCTTTTTATGTCTTTCATTTGGGATAGAGGATATTGTTTTTTGTTTTTTTGTTTTTCCAGATAGCATGTATATTAACAGACTAAATCATTTACCGGAATCCAAATCAAAAATCGTTGTTTTCTTAATCAGATAGCATAAAACAAACAAACAAACACACCAAGAACCTTTCAGGTATTGTGCAAGTATGCAAGTGCAGTGAGTCTGAAATGAACTGGATTGAGCTACATCACAATTCACATTTGTAATCTATGCCAAAACAGGATTCAAGTTCTGGTTACAGCATTCTCATCCAGTTCTAGTAACATCATATTGTGGCTTCACCTGAGCACATTAACTATTTACAGCCGATGTGTAACGGTTGAAGAAAGTGATACATTATGATTTTCATGATTTATGTATTTCTGCAACAGGAAAAACATATTGTGGTCTCACCCTCAAAAAAGGCATCCGTTATTCACACCCTGGACAACTACAGCTTCAGTTTTCTAACATCTGAATGACAAAACATTTTGAAGGATAAATTTTTTTTTCTCATTACTGGTATTTGTTAAAAGGACAAAGGTTAAATAGATAGAAATAGAACAAAGAGAGTGAAGTCAAACATGAAATAGATTGATTTTCAGAATAAGACTTCATCATCTGTTCCAATAATATAGACTGCTGCTAAAGGATTTGACAAAGAGTATAAAGAAAATGGAATGACTTTTGAAGGCAAATTATTAGATGAGCAAATTCAAGATAAGGACTCTTTAGTCATTTAGCAAATATTAAGTACTCAAATAATTCATAGTATTTTCTAAGGTACTACCAAAACCAAACCAAATAAGAAAAAAAGCTGATTCTAACTCATAGAAACCCTATAGAGACAGAGTATAACTGCCCCATAGGGTTTCCAAGGCTGTAAATCTTTACGGAAGCCGACTGCCATCTCTCACTCCTGCAGGATTTGAACCGCTGACCTTTCAGTTAGCAGCTGAGCACTTAACCGCTGTGCCACGAGGGCTCCTCCCTCTAAGGTACTAAGACAAACAAAACTCATTGTTATCGAGTCAATTCTGACTTATAGACACCCTATAGGACAGAGTAGAACTGCCCCCTAGGGTTTCCAAGGCTGTAATGTTTATGGAAGCCAACTGCCACATCTTTCTCCCGCAGAGCAGTTGGTGGGTTGGAACCGCCGACCTTTTGGCTAGCAGCTGAAACTTCAACCACTGCACCACCAGGGCTTCTTCTCTAATGCACAGTTGTTGTTGCTGTTAGGTGCTATCTAGTGGTTCCGACTCAGAGTGACCCTATATACAACAGAAAGAAACACTGCCTGGTCCTACACCATCCTCACAATCATTGCTACATTTAAGCCCATTGTTGCAGCCACTGTGTCAATCCATCTCATTGAGAGTCTTCTTCTTTTTTGCTGACCCTTTACTTTACCAAGCATAATGTCCTTCTCCAGGGACTAGTCCCTCCTGATAACATGTCCAAAGTACACGAGATGAAGTCTTGCCATCCTCGTTTCTAAGGAGCATTCTGGCTGTACTTCTTCCAAGACAGATTCGTGTTCTTCTGGCAGTTCATGGTATATTCAACATTCCTCACCAACACCATAATTCAAAGATATCAACTCTTCTTTTGTCTTCCTTACTCATTGTCTAGCTTTCAGGTACATATGAGGCACTAGGGTACTTTAAGTAAGTATCATCCTTGAACTCTAGATACAAGGACATGGTACTAGATAACAGAAAACAGTATCAATATAAACAGATAATTGTAATTACAAAGCTATGTAGAAAGGAAACAAAGTCATGGGTAATGTTGGATAAAAGCAAGGTAGAGCAATCGATAAGACAATAAAGTTTGGTTCAACCTAAAACTACTTTCATGAGCACAAAAAGGAAGAGAAAGAAAACGAGCCATTAACCACCACTTTTGCAATAGGCAGTTTTTACTTCTAATGTCCTTTGCATCCATTGTTGATAATAAAAATGTACCAATAGATTGAGGAAGGAAAACTATTTGTAAAATAAGAATTTTAAAGGTTTTTAACATTATAAGAATTTTTATTTCAGGATATAAGAAACATTTTCTTAAAAAGAAAAGGTCAAATATGTTATATGACTGGCATTTTTAGAGTGTGATTTTAAAAAAATGTATTCATCATCTTCCCTTCCAAACTTCCCCCTCCTATATTTCCTAGCTCTAATAATGAATAATTATTGATAATAAACAATAATTATTAATA
>NW_004443973.1:2869852-2901248 GCF_000243295.1 Trichechus manatus latirostris | reverse complement strand
TAATATAATAATTAATAATAATAAAATCTGTCTGGGAAGAAGTACAGCCAGAATGCTCCTTAGAAGCAGGTATGGTGAGACTTCATCTTACTTACTCTGGACATGTTTTTGGGAGGGACCAGTCCCTGAAGAAGGACATCATGATTGTCAAAGTTGAGGATCAGCAAAAAAAGAGACCCTTGACAAGATGGGCTGACACAGTGGCTGCAACAATGGGCTCAAGCATAACAAAGATTGAGGATGGCATTAAGATCAGGTAGTGTTTCATTCTGTTGCACGTAGGGTCACTATGAGTTGGAACCAACTTGACGGCACCTAACAACAACAATGATAATTGCCATCACCAGCCTCTAAGATGCCCAAGTCAGAAATATGGGCATCAATCTTCATTCTAACCGCTCTTTCAGGCTTGATGCCCAATCAGTCCCTTAATTTTGTACTTTTACAAATTTGTTGAATTCTTTCACTTTTCGTCATTCTCATTCCCCTACCTCTACTGGGACTTCCATATATTAAAAATAATCAAAACTCAAAGAAATGGAAACAAAGTTATTCTGAGCAGTTATTCTATGTGTATATATGGAGATTGATTCCAAAAAAAAAGCAAATGGCTTGAAGTAGGCTAGTTACAACGAAGCCTATAAAGAGAAGAGGAAGGAGAAGAGTAGAAGATCAACCATTGGCTAATCTTAACAAGATTGATTATACCCTGTCTTCCCTCTCTTACTGAGATTAACTGATATCAGGTCAAAAGGTGGTCTCTGACCTTTCACCCACCTGCAGCCATGATACGTTTTGAAATTTAAATTAAGCAAACCCTGCTTAATAGGAAAGAAAAGATTAGCAACTGTGGGTGAAAAAAAGCTGCTGGCAAAATTAATTTGGGGTCAGGAATTTTTTTACAATTAGTATTTGGTTTCATGGGTTAGACGAACCTTAAAATCAAAGTAAGATGACTATTATTATTTTTTCTCTTTGACACATCAATTTGACTACCACCTTCTCCAATCCTCCACACTGAAGCCAAAGTAATTTTGCTGAAGCACAAATCAGAATGTATCATCTCTAGTTTAAAACTCTTCAGTGGCTCCCTATCATTTTAAGGATAAAGTCTGAACCTCTTAGGATGGCTTACCAAGCCCAGCCTGAGCTGGATCCTGCTTGCCTCTTCAGCCTCATCCCTTTGTAGTGTACATGTTCCAGCCACCCGCCATCTTCGACTGTAATAACGCAGGAAGTGCACTGTGACCCCTTTGTTTCTGGGCTTTCACACTCTGTATAGAATGTTTTTTCCTCCCTTCTTCCCACACTCCACTATCCCCATTATCTGCCCTTTCCAATTTACTCATAAGTACCCCCCAGGTCCCTCAGTTTATTTGGAATTTCCATATTAAAACTTTTCTTGACTCTGTCTTCAAGTCTCTGGTTGCGGGGAGGGTGGTCAGTTTCTCTGGTAGGTACCCCTTCTATTATCCTTGCTTATCTACTTGTAAGTCTTGCCTATTTAACAAGTTCATTAAGAGTAGAGATGGTATCTTGTTTTCCATTCTACTTTATCCCCCAACATGTAGCAGAATGACTGGCACTCAATGAGTGTTTTTTGGATAAATTAGCTAATTGAATTTGCATTTTATATGTTCTTTTGCAAAATTTTGTTTAAAAGGAAGCAATAACGGGACTTATCAAACTAATGGCAGGACATAAATCAGTCAAACTAAACCTTCCTAGGAACCCTGGTGGTACAGTGGTTAAGAACTTGACTTCTAACTGAAAGGTCAGCAGTTCAAATCCACCAGCCAGTCCTTGGAAACCCTATTGGGAAGTTCTACTCTGTCCTATAGGGTTGCTATGCGTTGAAACCGACTCGACGGCACCAGATATAAACCTTCCTAATACAATTTGTACGTAGTTCTTTAGTACTGTTTATATAGGGATCTCTTTACTAAACACACATCAACCTAAAAATGATAACTAACATTTATTGAGTGTATACTGTCTGTCAGGCAGTGTGTTAAATTCTTTATAAATATTATTTCATCTCAGTTACTCAATTCAAAACATGACGGTCATCCTTGATTCCTCTCTTTCCCTCATCCCACTTCCAGCAAGTCCTGGCAACTCTCTTCCAAAATGCATCCTGAATCCATCCACTCCTTCACCTCTTTCCATTCCTACAACCCTGGCCTAAGCTACCATTGTTCTTTCTCCCTTTTTCCTTTACTCCCTTTCTCCCTTCCTTCCTTCCTACCTTCATCTTTTTCTCTCTTTCTATCTCTCTCTTTCTCTTTTAGACTGGGTTGTTTTGAGGTATAATTTACATACAGTAAAATTTGCACTTTCAGTTCTAAAATTTGATGAGTATTGGTAAATGTAAATCACCACCAAATTAATATACAGAATATTACCATCACCCCCAACATTTCTCTCATGCCCCTTTGTAGTTATTACCCTCATCTCATCCCAGTCAGTGGCAATCTCTGATCTGCTCTCTGTCCCTGAAGCTTTGCCTTTTCCAGAAAATGGAATCTTAAAGTATGTAGCCTTTGAGCGTGATGGTTGTGAGCTTCGTCTATGTTGATGCGTGTAGCGGTAGCTGGTTCCTTATTATAGCTACAATAAAATATTACATTTTATGGATATACTATACTTTTTAAAATCTATTCGTCAACTGATACTTGAATTGTTTCCAGTTTTTTGAATATTATGAAAAAAGTTACTATAAACATTCACATATAGGCCTTTGTCTAGATAAATGTTTTTTTTTTTCTTCATGTCTAGAAGTGGGATCTGGATCACATGATAAGTGTATATTTAACTTTATTAGAAACTGCTAAAATGTTACCAAAGTTGCTGTACCATTTTGCATTCTCACCAGCAATGTATGAATTTTCTAGTTGCTCTGCATCCTTGCCATTTTCAGTTTTCCAAATGTTTACTAGTGTAGGAGCTATGCGGTGGTGTCTCAATGTACTTAACTCACATTTCCCTAGTGACTAATGATGTTGAGAAATTTTCCACGTGCTTGTTTTGTTACCCATGTTTCTTCTTAGGTGAAATGTCTGTTCTAATCTTTTGTCAATTTTTTTTTTTTTTAATTGTGTTATTTGCCTTCATTTATTGAGTTGTAAGCATCCTTTTCGTATTATGGATCAATTCTTTTTAAGCGGTAGAGTTCTTCTAACGGTCTGTAGCTTGTTTCTTTTCCCAATAGTGTCTTTCAAAGGGTAGTTTTTAATTCTGATGAAGTCCAATTTATCAAAGTTTTGTTGTTGTTCTTGTCCTATCTAATCAATTTCTGACTAACTCAAGGCCACAAAGATTTTCTCCTAGGAGTTTTTACAGTTTTAGGTGTTTTGCATATGGTGTGAAGTAAGGCTAGAGGTTAGGTTTTGTTTTTTTTTTTTTCATTTGAATGAAGCCCCAGGCTGTTGCTCTTCCCACTACACCAGTATCTTCTCTGTTTTGTAGGAGTTAAGTTTTCAATATTCTTATTTATTTGTATTATCTTAAGCTCACAATTATTTGCTTCTATGGTGGGCACAGGCAAGGGCTGCCAAGTTTATCTCCTAGACATTATAGGTAACTGATTCTGGATGTGTACAGTCTAGTCATCATTACCTAAATGCAATATGGAACCAAAAAAACCAAACCTGTTGCCATCGAGTAGATTCCAACTCATAGTGACCCTGTGGGGCAGAGTAGAACTGTCCCATAGGGTTTCCAAGCAGCAGCTGGTAGATTTGAACCACTGACGTTTTGGTTAGTAGCTGTAGCTTTTAACCACTGCACCACCAGGGCTCCATGGCTGTGTATGGGTGATACCAAATCATTTTTATAGGATCTGCAAACACCGAAAGAAGCTGGCCTTGGCAACATAGTAAGGAGTTATACCCTGGAACCTGGATATTAGATCCAAGTGATATGGCCTACTGGCTTCTCTTCAATACTATGGTGACATTGAAAATGTTTTCACACCCTTTCCTATGGAAGACAGAATCCATTGTCCTAGTATAATGTTATATGAAGAAGCTACTCTTTCTGTTTTGTAGCATCTACCTTTATCAGAACTATAAGATATTTACCTGCAAAAATTGCATAATGACTTACTTGCATATATTTGCCATTTAACTTTTTAAGAAGCCAATGCAAATTTCATGATGATATTACAGAATTTTGTCTTATTTTTAGATTTCAAGACAGAAGCAAAATTGCCCTTCTGACTGGAGTCTATTTGGGTTCCTCCTCCCGCCAAATCCCTCCTTATCTATTCTGCTGTTTACTCCACATGGATTCTATAGATTTTATTTAAATTGGGCTGACTTGAACAAACACATCTGTCCTCCAGAAGTGTGACTTTTTTAACATTCTATTCACCAATAATGTTCTTTTTTCATTTGGGCTTTTAATTTGGATGAATTCTAAACCACTATTTATTCTGATAGAAACACTACTAATTACACAAACTATCTTCATGAAGAATGGAAACACCATTCAGAGAATCCTCCTTGTGGTATTCTAATATCAAACCTTTTAAAAAAAAAAAAAAAAACCCCGTTGCCGTTGAGTTGATCCCAACTCATAGTGACCCTATAGGACGGAGTAGAACTGCCCCATAGAGTTTCCAAGGAGCACCTGGTGGATTTAACTGCTGACTTTTTGGTTAGCAGCCATAGCACTTAACCACTATGCCACCAGGGTTCCATTCTAATACCTAGTAGCTTTAAAATAGCATTAAGGCATTTTCCTCCCATTGCTATTATCTAATGCTATTAAAACTTTTCTCTCTGGCGTTTTCTAATATTGAACGAACTTGTAGGTTAGGTTAAAGGGCTTTAAGAATAGTTCATAATCCTTCAGATAGATCTTAAATTTGACCAACTAGGAAAGTCTAAGGAAACATATTGAATTCCCACTGAGGTTTTAAAATAAGTCGCTAGAGTTGAGATAAAGATGGTACAAAAACAAATGAACTTGATTTTCTTGATCCTGACACCCTACAGAGTTTATTAAACTAGATCCTAATCTTTTATATTCTTGTTTATATTACTATAATAGATTGCAATAATGGCCCCAATTCTTTTCCCCTCCATCTATCTATACCTTTGCTATGCGATTTTGCAGTTCTCCTATCAAGAGGTGAAATACTTGCCTTGTCTGTTGATTCTGAGTTTGGGCTTGTGACTTGCTTTGACCAATGAGATATAAGTAGACATGATGCAAAGAGAAGCTTGAAAAAGCACTTCTGGAACTGGGCTTATTCTTTTGTGCTTCAGCCATTGCCATGAAAATTATAGGCCCAGGCTAGCCTTCAGGTTCCAGGATGATGATGAGAGACCCATGAAGTAGAGATGAGTCAACTCAGCCAAGGCCAGCCTGGATTAGTTTACCCTCCCTTAGATGATCTCTGGATGCACATATAAGCCCAGCAAAGAGAAACTGAATCCCAAAGACACCTGAGAAATAAACGTTGATTGTTGCATGTCACTGAGGTTTTGGCTGTTTGTTACACAGGTATTTTTACAGCAAAACCTAACTGATACAATTACCAACCAGATTAAAAGTGTTTAGAGGACTGTTGTTGTTGAGTGCCTTTCCAGATGATTCTGACTCATAGCGACCCCATGTGATGAAGTAAAATTGTCCCATCAGTTTTTCTAGGCAATAATCTTTACGGAAGCAGATTGCCAGGTCTTTCTCCCACAGAGCCACTGGGTGGGCTTGAATAGCCAACCTTTTGGTTAGCAGCTGAATGCCTAACTATTGCACCACCAGGGATCCTCTTCAGAGGACTAGGCCTTTGTTTTATTCTTTTTTTTGTCCCTAGTGTATAGCACTCAGTAAGGGATTATTTAATGTTTATTGAACGACTTGATGAATAAAGAAGCCGCAGAAAATAATTTCTCTCAACTCTTTTTCGTGATCTTGAAAACTCACAGCTAATGGCCACAACTGAGTGAGTAACTTAACACCTAATAGCAGAAGCCTATTCAGTCAACTAACCTGTAATTAATCATCCTAGAGAGGCCAGCGCATCGTATTTTTCCCCCAACTTTCTAAACACTTGAGGATGTGTTACGGATTTGTTTGTACAAAAGGTTTACTCAGATATCCAGCTCATGGCCCTAGACGAAAGAAATGACCTTGACCCTACATTTGAATTTTGGCCAGTGAATGAATCTATTTCTTCAGTTAAATTAAAATCTTAAGATATGTGTGTGTCATTTATTACGATTCCTACGTTTTTCTTTAAGCAAGTGGTTATGGGTCCTGATCTCATCAGATAAGTCTACAAGAATATGAGGATTAGTAGTTTAACAATTTAGAAGGTTGTTTACTGCCCAAGTGTAGCTTGAGTATATAACTACCCCCAACTCTGTCACAGTAGAACTGAGACAATTAAAATAAATAAATAAATAAACCAAACTCATTGCCGTGGAGTTTAGTCCAGTTCATACTGACCCTATAGGACAGACTAGAACTGCCCCATAGGGTTTCCAAGGAGTGGCTGGTGGATTCCAACTGCCCACCTTTTGGTTAGTAGCCGAGCTCTTAACCACTGTGCCACCAGGGCTCCGAGATAACGTATGGTAGTAGAAATTGTTATAGTCTGAAAAGCATTACACTAATGTTATATATTATTGTAATTTTTGGTGAAAATAAAAATTTTGTTATAAAACAAGTCTTTTTCCTCTTCCGGAAGATGTATTATTTGCTTCTTTGGTTTTTTTTTTTTAAATGTAAAGACAGCAGCACATTTATTTCTGTCTGGAGAAACTCAGAGATTATGGATGCTTTCAACAAGGGGTTTCCTTGCCTCCCTTTTTTTTTTAAATTCTTCTCGGATGGTAATGGCAGATGTAGCAAGAACTGGGACAACACAAAACTTCTGCTATTGCTACACTCATCGTCCTAGGAACCCTAATTGAGACAAGAAGAATTTCCTTTCTGACTAAGCCACAGCCTCTTTCACAAGCGATTGCAGCCTAAAAAAGGAGTATCAGCTAGAAGTGCCTGGAATTCTGGTGCATTGCTGGAGGGTAAGGAAGCTGACATCACTTAACAAGAATAATATATCTGGGTTCAGCTTTTTCATCAAATACAACTAAACAACCTTAACTAAGATATTGTGTAAAGAACAAAATTAGCCTCCACTCCTGAGGAGTGACGGAGAGGGACCCACAAAATCTGGGTTTTATTTTCCAGGATTAAGTTACTTCCAGTGGTGTACATTTACCGGCTCCCCCTTTTCTCATTTATTTGGAAAGGATTTACACAATAAATTTACAACCAGAATCCTTAGAAATGGAGCATATGAACAAATAATCAATGGTTGCTCTAGCTGTTATATTTTTTCTGGCTAGTCTGGAAGTCACGTTTGCATGACTCTGTGATACTTTTAAGATCTACCTCCTGATTCTCTCATTATCAGGCTCTGAATTCTTAATAACTAGCATTAAAGCAGCATACTTATTGGCAATCTAGGTAACATAGGAACAAGTGTTAAGCTGATGTGTGTGCACATCTGATTTTTCTAAATATCCTAAAGTAAGCGAGTCAATGGATGTATAGAGAATATCTGCAATGTTATATTTTGTTTAGCATTACATGCACATTTTGTTTAGCATTAAAAGTTGTCTAACAGAATTAGGAAGAAAAAAATACATATCAGATCCATGAAGCATTGTGAATAATTGACTAGCCACACAGGTGCATAAGATTTCAGATGAGATTACCTTTTTTTTTTTTTTTTTTGCGGGCAATCTGTATTATTAAAAAATTGTTGGGGGGAAATTACAAAGATTCCTTGTCATCTTTACAATAACAAAATTGTGTACATAATTTATCATGTAGCCAAAAGTTTTCTAAATTCCTTGCTGGTGTTAGGATATTATCTTTACTACTGAGAAAATAGAATTTTGTAATTTGCTCTGATGGTAATTACTATGTTTTAAACAAAATCGGCTGTTTCTGGAGGACATAGACTTAAAGCACCCTACACTTTTACCTTGCAACATTTGTCACAATAAAACCAAAAAAAACCTCGTTGCCATCAGGTCAGTTGTGACCCATAGTGACCCTATAGAACAAAGTAGAAATTCCCATAGGGTTTCTGTTATGGATTGAATTGTTTCCCCCAAAATGTTTGTCCATTTGGCTAGGCCATGATTCTCAGTATTGTGTGATTGTCCTCCATTTTGTGATCTGATGTAATTTTCCTATGAGTTGTAAATCCTAACCTCTGTGATGTTAATGAGGCAGGACACAATCTATAGGATTAGGTTGTTTCTTGAGTCAATCTCTTTTGAGATGTATAAGAGAGAATTGAGCACAGAGGAGGGGGACCTGATACCACCAAGAAAGAAGCACAAGGAGTGGAACACGACCTTTAGACCTGGGATCCCTGCGCTGAGAAGCTCCTAGACCAGGGGAGGATTGATGGCAAGGACCTTCCCCTAGAGTCGACAGAGAAAGAAAGTCTTCCCCTGGAGCCGGCACCCTGAATTCAGACTTATAGCCTCCTAAACTGTGAGAGAATAAACTTCTGTTAGTTAAAGCCATCTGCTTGTGGTATTTCTGTTATAGCAGTGCTAGATGACTAAGACGGTTTCCAAGCTATGATCTTTACAGAGGCAGACTGCCACACCTTTCTCCTGCAGAGCAACTGGTGGGTTCAAACCATCTGCCTTTTGGTTAGTGGTCAAGTACTTAACCACTGCACCACCAGGGCTCCTTTTCGTCACAATAGTAATGATATAACAACTCATTTAATGATTCATGTCATGTTTGTCACCCTGCTAGATTACAAACTGTTCAAAGTCAAGGACGACATTCAGTATGATTAATACAGTGTCCCCAGAACAAGGAGGCCATCAATATGTATTTTTCAAATTAAAAAATGATCAGAAGGAAGTGGGGAATCCATGCTTTTTTCCACTCATTCTTCTCTTGTCTTTCCTAGGGCTGCAGTGCATGGCAGAGGTGCTATAAGGAGGCAGAGGGGACCCAGTAGTGAGCTCTTCTCTCCTTCCCCAAACCTCTGCTCAGTCCATAGGCAATCCCTTCCCCTTAGCACTGGGTATCAGATACCCTGCCACTGCAGACATATGCAAATGGCACAAAATTATTCTGAGGCTAGCAAAGGTTTTAGCATGCTATCAAAAAAATCATTGTCTTTACACATGGCCAAGGTCACTCTGATACCACTATTCTTGTAACACACACTCGGGTCCTTTAGTAGAGAAAATATATTGTGGAGAACTATATCATTTCGAGTACGTCCTTAACCTTTTGAAGCTGACCTCAGAGAGGAGAATGGAATGGACACTCACACAATTCTCTTTAGTGCCACTGCCAGAGACAGACATGGGATGGCTTAATACAATTCTAGTAGAGTTTTATATTGGAGTATCGTTTTTCTGATTATATTAACAAAAATAATATAGTGCAGCTATAAAATAAATCATTAGGAATATATATGTAATATACTAGGCCCGACTGGGGAGGTTAGGGACTGGTGGGGGAAAAACAAAGCTGCACATCCAGGGACTTCCGTTAACAAGATGAAAAAAAGATAAACATGAGTTTTGATCACTATATAAGGAAATGCATGTCAAAAATCAGGTCATCATAATAATCAACTTTAGTGAAGACAATAACAAATCTGATGATGGAATGTGATCTCAGAATGATCTGAAGATTGACAAAATAAAGTAGGAGAACTCTTAATAGGATGTAAATACTAAATTTTAAATAATAAAGATAAATTCATGCTGTGTTATGATTTGGCAATTCAAATATCATAACAAAATAATTTATAGGAGAAGTAGAGGAACAAGAAAGTAGATGTGGTCAATTATCATTTTAAAGTCAATCAACCAACAATTATCTAGGTCCTTATATCTCCTACCTACAGTGTTGCAGTCACCTATGAAAGGACTCTTCAACTTTTTGTCTCTCCCAATAGTCCAACGGGCCCCTTTTCTGCCTCTTCCTTTATGTCACGTGCTTTTATCCTCTTCACGTGCTCTTATCTTGTAAGGCCCAGCTTGAATGAGAACTATATTCCATGAGGCTTTCTTTGATAACCTAACTAAGTATTGTCTGTCTCCTTTAAACAGCCCTAGAGCATTATCAGCACCTCTCTTATGACTCCCAGAAATTTCTACTTGGTATTTGAGTGACTATTGCACATTTCATAAACTTCCTTACTAGTTTAAACTTCCAAGGGGAACATTTCTCTTTGCTTTAGTTTTGTACACTCCACAGAGCACACACTAGGTGCTCAACTGATAAATGTAGACAGTATAAGATTTTCCAAAAAAAAATTATTGTACATTAGATTCCAGAGAACGTCGGTCTTTCTCTTTCCTTCCCAAATCTCTTTCTCTGCTTTTCTAAGCTTGGCTCTGAGGCCCCACTCAAGACTTAGCTTGGAGAAGTGTTCCAGGACCCCCTAGTTCAAAGTCGTATCTTCTCTGACACAAGCCTATTTATTCGACATCTAACATACCTGAGTAATTATGTCAGACATTCTGACATTCGTCATGTGCTACCTCATGTGATAGGTCATCATTTTATGCTTATCCGCCTGCCCCCGATTCGAAATTGGAAACTCCTCAAGAGCAGGGTTCACATTTTATACATTTTAGTATTTATTGTCATTGAGTCCTTACTATACATTTCGTAGTGACTGTCAGCCCCAGAACAGTGCTTCACTTCTATTGTGTCGATTCAGGTACACTTCTCTCCTTGCTGTTTCAGGGAGAAGATTGTCAAGGTTTAGGGCTTTTTCTTCAGCTGTTACCTCTGTGAGAAACACTTTTCCCCAGACGCCCTCACCTTCTTTAAGACTTTGCTTAAATCCCACCTTCTCAGTGGAGTTTAAGGAGCTCTGGTGGTGCAACGGTTAAGCACCCAGCTGCTAACCGAAAGGTCAAGGGTTTGAACCCACCACCAGCTCTGCAGGAGAAAAGACCTGGTGATCTGCTCCCATAAAGATTACAGCCTAGGAAACCCATGGGGCAGTTCTACCGTGTCAATACATAGGGTGTTAATGAGTCAAAACCCAACTCGATTGCACACAACAACAGTGGAATTTACCATGAAATGCCACTTATCACCAAACTTTGCTCCCAACTCATATTTAGGCCATTTCACACTCCCCTTTACCTTGCTGTACGTTTTTTTTTCGTAATGGTTACAATTTTTTAATATATGATTTTCATATTCATTACATCTATTATTTATTGAATGCCCCCCCCCACACACACACACTAGAATATAGGTTAATTCAGCAGGATTTTTTTGGTCTATATTTTTCCTGAGGTATCCTAAGCATCTAGAACAGTGCTCTGCACATAGTAGGTGCTCAATAAATATTTGTTGTATGTGAGTGAAGTGATCAGTAACATTTGATTTCTAATAGTTCCAAATAAAAGGTTGAATTGTATAGTAGAAGTTTCCAGGAGCTGATTTTTTGGCTATGAAAAAGTAGCAATACATGTTCCTGGCACACATGTGCAGGTTAACTGAACTATTTATATAGACATGTTCTCCATGTCTCTCATTTCACTTTATCTCAGGTGTACTTCCATTAGGAGCCACATACCAGGTCAGAGTGGCCTCTACTTGGTAATGCTCAGTCATTGATGATGTGGATCAATTATGCCTTCTCCCACAGCCAAATGACTTTGCTATGGCTGTCCCAAGAAGACATGGGCAATGTGGCTCCAGAATTTTCCTTATCCACAGGATAATTTCCAAAATACATATTTAACGCATTGCCATCAAATCGATTCTGACTCAAAACGACTCTCTAGGACAGAGTAGAACTGCCCCATAGGGCTTCCAAGGCTGTAATTTTCACGGAAGGAGACCGCTACATCTTTCTCCCGGGGAGCGGCTGCCAGGTTCGAACAGCCGACTTTTTGGTTAAGAGCCAAGGATTTAACCATTGCACCACCAGGGCTCCTAAAATATATATCCATTACCGGGGATTAAGATGGACAAGTTTCTCTCCATTTACTTATTATTAATAAGCATATAATAAATTCATCTAATCATGGAGGTGTTGGTTACATTAGTCTTTTGAACATGTAGCCAAAGCAGGAGTGTTTACTTACAAGAAAGTTTAGCTTAGAATATTGATCTCTGTTTCTTTTTCCTCTTTTGTATTTTCCTTCCTTTTTTCCTTTGTTCTTTCCTTCATTCATTTGTTCATTCCTTCCTTCCTTCCTCTCCCCATTAGTGTCTCTTGACTCCCCCTCTCCACTTGTAAGCAAGGCATGAAAACAAGTAGCTGAAGATACAATGGGGAACAAGTCAGAAATGGGTCCTGTCCTACTGGAAATTACATTTTTAGAGGAGATTCCGACGTTAAACAACCAATTTTTAGTTGGTTGTTTAACGTCTGAATCTCCTCTAAAAATGCAATTTTAATTGCAACTGTTATAAATGCAGCAAAGGAGAAGTACAGAGAACTACTGAAGCTTAAAAAAATGGAATCTACCCTGGTTTTGTGAGACAGGAGGATGGAGGTTTGCAGGCTGGAAAGGATTATCTGGGGAAATGATGTTTAAGTTGAGTCATGAGGAACAAGTAGGAGTAAGAAAGAAAGGGAAGAGGAGAAGAGGGGAAGCGTGTTCCAGGCAGAGGATGCAAGTATGTGGCCTTGGGTAGGCACTTTTCTTCTCCCTACAATTCACCATCAGTTAATGAGGATAAAGATTCTTTTTTTTTTTTTTAATCAAATGACTAGGTTGGCTTAAAGAGATATTTGTAAAGGTCTTTGCATTCCCCATTCAATAAGAAACACTATAGTATAGTAAGATAAAATTGTATACATTTTTTTAATGCACACTGCATTTTATTCCTTGAATTATAATAAAACATAACATGTTGAACACTGGCCATGTGACTAAATCTATTTATTTCCTTAACTCAGCACACTAATTTGGGTAGGCAGGGATAGCCGATTAAGTCTTTTTTTAATCCTTAAAAGTGATGTCAACGTCAAGTTAAATGGAATGCTAGTCATGTGATCTATTAGTTTTTCAAATATTAATTTGCAACTGTCCTCAAGGAAATGTACGTTATTAGTCATTTTCAAATTGGTGATTTTTAATCAGCTTTTAAATAGATGTCTTTTGAAAAAATCTTTCACCATTTCTGGTTTCTAAGTTGATTGAAGTTTCAGTGAACAAATCATAATAATGTAAATATAATCCTTGAAATGAAAGGATTATAGTGCGTTAAATACTGAAGTCACATAAGAGAAGAGCCTTTACTTTTAGTGAATGAAATGGATGGCATTTAGTTTAAAAAAAAAATGATTACATTGAAGATTACTGTTCTATGGTAATCCTTCTATAGTTGACATTGAATGTTACTTTCTAAAGACAAGGTATTGGATTTTTATTCAAATTATGATTTTGCCCCTTTCCAGAGGAGTGAAAATTTTATGTAACTCTGATACCATGGGATATATTTTTTTAAATATATAGATAATTATTATTATTACCGCTAGTCCTGCTGAAAAATACTTTTCAGTCAAAGGGAATAAGAAGTTTATGTACACTCTTTTTGCCCGTGAAACTAAGCAAGTCTAATAGGTTAAAATTTATCTAAGCACAACTGTCCACTTAGTGACATTTTTCTTGCAATAAGATTACAAAGAATATTTGTATCTCTTTCAGTTCAGCAGACAGGTGAAGGCTCCCTCATAGGCAGTTGCACTGGTCTTTAGTCTCACCAGTTTCAGTGGTATTCATGTTTTACTTCATTTTCTGGAAGTAAAAGCGAGTAGGTTACATAATTTTGCAGAGGCTGAAATAAAATAGCCTGGGACTTCCTTCATTCTGACGAGAGAACTATCAGACTTAATCCCATGATAGTATATTTCAGTGTGTAGATAAGAAAGATCATCTTTCAGGGAACATCATCTGATCAAGTCACTCCTATGCTTAAAAACCATTGCCTATATCAAAGGTTCTCAAACATCAGAATCACCTAGCGGGCTTGTAAAAACACCATTGCCTAGGAATTTCTAATTCAGCAGGGAGTTGAAATTGACCAGACAGCAATGGGTTTGGTTTTTCGGTTTAGGGTGGGGCCCAGGAATTTGCATTTCTAACAAGTTCCCAGGTAATGCTGCTACTGCTGATCTAGACCACACTTTGAGAATCAATAGGATAAAGCCTAAAATTCTTACTATAACCTAGAAGGCCCCTCACAATCTGAAGGCAGCAGAGGTCACTGGTTAAGGGTATGAGCTCTGGAATCAAAACTCTTGGGTTCAGAGCCCTGCCTCTTATTCGATATGTGACTATGACCAAATTATTTCATCTGTAAAGTTGAGGTAATAATAATATCTACCTCATAGAGTTGTTATTAATATTAAATTAGACACTATACAGTGAAGTGCTTAAAACAATGCTTCCTACCGTAGTATGTGTGTGTGAGTTTGTGCTGTTATTGCTATTATTACTACTACAATTATTAGCCCTGGTGGCGCTGTGGTTAAGAGCTCAGCTGCTAACCAAAAGGTCAGTTTGAATCCACCGGCTCCTCCTTGGAAACTCTATGGGGCAGTTCTACTCTCTCCAATTGGGTTGCCATGAGTTGGAATTGACTTGACTGCAATGGGTTTGGTTTATTATTATTACTATTATTACCTCTCCACTTTCTTCTTTCAGATAGATGGCTCAGTTCCTACCATACCAGACTTACTCCAGACCAGAGTTACATCATAAATTTTCCCTCCCTGAGGACTTCAAATGTCCAGTTTTTTCCTCAGTACAGTTTCTACCCTATTCTTACACCATTCCTATCTTCACCTGGCTAATTCCTACTCATTCTTGAGGTCTCAGTTTTCATGTCACTTTTAATTGGAAACCCAGACAAGCCATAGATGTATATACTTCTCTATTGAAACACTGTTGTCCTTACATTTACTTGTTCCTATCTGTCTTTCCTACTGGACAATAAGCTTATTAGAGCAAGAACCAGCTGTTCACTGATGTGATCCTCAGTCCCCAGTAGCTTCTTAATAAGTATCTGCTGATAACATGAGCAAATCATCGTTCATGCTGTCCTTCAGGGAACTAGCCTGGCTCACAAAGAACACCTTGTGGAGAGTTCTTGCCCCTTCACAGGAGACAGGGGACTCCAATTTTACTTTTCCTTGCTGTTGTTCCACACTGAGAAGAGAGCTGAGTGACAATTGATAGCTAGCCTCTTCTGTGATGTTTGAATATCAGAGGTATATATTGGCTAGTGTGAATACAGAAATTTCAATTTCTTTTGTATTTAGTTATGCCATTCTACTATTATAGCAGTCCTAAACAATGGTAAGGCTAAGAAGTGCTTTGGGAAGAGTATACCAACACAGTAGTGTTTTTAGTGAGAGACCTGGTGGCACAGTGGTTAAGAGTTCAGCTGCTAACCAAAAGATCGGCAGTTAGTCGTTTCTTGGAAACCCTATGGGGCAGTTCTACTCTGTCCTATAGGGTCATTATGAGTCGGAATCAACTCGACCGCAACGGGTTTGGTTTCATTCTTTTTATAAACAATGTAACGCAGTGGTAAACACAGATACAGGAATACAGTGCTGCTTGTCTGACTTGCTGGTGAGTTTAGCCAAGGTCCTACCTTTCTGAGGCCAGATTCTTTCTCTGCAAAGTGGGCATTATTGTAATTACCAAATAGAGTTATGACAATTGAGTGGAAGTATGTAAAGCACTTAGTACTTTAAGAAACTGAAGGAGATATAGTTTAGCTATTCACGAGTTTATAGTAATTAGGGTTCCTTTTTCAAAGAGATTCATTTGAATGCTAATACTATTTACAAGTCTGCATTGACCTGATTTTATGGAAGGAAGAGGAATTTCAGCATTTAATCAAGGGGAGAGTGGAAATCATGACTAAACAATGTAAAAAATGAGTCAGTGATGTAATCTACAGGAAATCTCAGAATTATTTGAAGACCTTTAAGTATCATACGTAAGTACATAAGAATCATTTAAGAGTTTGGTCAGTGGAGAGGTATGTCTGAGTTTGTCTTTTGTGAACTAGTGTAACATTCTGTAATCCTATTTCCATATGAAGCAGAGTTCTGGGCCGGTGTGCAGGGCAATCATCAATCTTCTATCAGTTTCTGCTATTATCTTTTCAAATAAGATCAGATGGGTCAGATGATTTTCAACAGATTAAAAAAAAATTTATCATCAAGTCAATTCCAATTCATACTGACACCAGGTGTGTCAAAGTAGAACTGTGCTCCATAGGGTTTCCAATGGCTGTTTTTTCAGAATTAGAGGTCTTTCTTCTGAGGCACCTCTGGGTGGATTCCCACCGATTAAGCAGGGCAAATTCTGATGATGCTGGAACACTCAGAAGCACTCTCTGGGCTTCTCTGACACACTCTCTCCAGGCCATGCCAGGAAGCCTTCTTTCCACTGACCACCACTATTGAACTTCCTGCATTACAACTGCCCACTTCAGTTATCTGTGTCCCCACAGACTATCAGCTATTTGAGGACAGCAATTATGTCTTACTCATCTTGTTATCTACAATGTTTGGCATTGTGCTTGGCCCAGAGTAGGGGATCTGTGGTTAAACTGAACTGCAGATTGAAGGGTCCATCATCTTTTAAGATTCATAAAATGCAAGCAAACGGAGTCATAGCCTAGGGGTCCCTGAGATGGTCAGAACTTGGCAGTGAACCATTTTTAATCACAGTGTAGGAAATCTTATAAGACTGCCAATCAAGAAAGTATAGATTTCGTATTAGTTTATCGTAGAACTGATTTGGAGTCTACTGTCTCTCTCCACCGTTTTAATTGATAGAGCCAAACTGAAAAGGTAAAAAAAAAAAAAAAAAAACCTTTCAAGAATCAGAATACATGAGTGAACTTTCATTGCCAAATTTATAAGTCCAGAGAGTTTTCATAGTGTCCAAACCAAAACCCGTTGCCATCAAGTCCGTTCTGACTCATAGCAACCCTATAGGACAGAGTAGAACTGCCCCATAGAATTTCCAAGGAGTGGCTGGTGGATTTCAACCGCCGACCTTTTGGTTAGCAGCCAAATGCTTAACCACTGTGCCACCAGGGCTCCCTTTATAGTGTACACATGGTCTAAATTAGCGAAAATTGATGCTAATCAATAATTTAAGAGGGCAAAGATATCGACAAGATGGAATTTTAAATACACACGTCTCTAAAATGTCACTGAGGTGGAGTTACTCTTTTTCCTTAGTATTAGTCATCTGACAGAGTCTCAGAACCCTGGTGGCTCAGTGGTTAAGAGCATGGCTGCTAACCAAAAGGTTGACAGTTCAAATCCACCAGCTGCTCCTTGAAAACCCTATGGGGCAGTTTTACTCTGTCCTATAGGGTCACTATGAGTAAGAACAGAACTGACTGGCAACGGCTTTGGTTTTTGGTGAATAGAGTCTCGGCAGAGAAGCCTTGACAAATTCTTAAAAGAATTGCCGGAATTTTTACGCAAGTACTGTGCACATCCTATGTTTTTTTGTGCACTGTATGATGCACACATTATTTACTTGGGGGCATTATCTGCGGAAATACAGTAGACTTCTCCTCAGAAAAGAACCTGAAATAATGACAGGGGTCCAACCACCAATATAATTTCTTTAGATGCTTCAGATTCTCTTCACTGAAAGCCAGGATGGAATGGTATCCCTAGCAGCAGAAGTCTGTGATCCAAATAAGATTCACAAGCTCAGCTTATCACTTTTCAAGCCCCAGAGAAAACAAGCCTTTTATCTATTTTAGGTTAGTAAGAGGAGCCAAACCATAAAGCATTTCAGTTTTTTTTTTCTGTAAATTGTAGTCATTGTGGATTCTCTTCTCTAGATCACAAAGGGGCTATTACCAACAGACCTTTTCTGCCCTTCAAGTTAAAGTGACTTCTCTTTAAAATAAATTAATTAAAATTCTGTCACTGTATACCTCTCTGAGTTCCTTCCTCCTCCAAATACATTCTACACACAAACTCAAATCAATTAATATTTTATTTCTAATTAAAAATAACTGCAAAAGAATGTCATATCATGTCACGGTGGACATACATCAACAATGTTTTTCAACTTGAACTCTAGGGAAGAAATCCCAAGTTATATGCATGAATATTCAGTTAAGTGTATGAATCTTTCAATTACAAGTTGAGGCTCAGAAAGGAGGATAAGTACTCACATAAAATCAGAAAATAAACAAATCAAACAAAATTCTGTGTTACCTTAAAAGCCACAGAATGCCTGTTATTCTTTCTGGCTATGTATCTACACAACCTAAACATCTAATTGAAAAAGTAAAAAATATGATTCAATTATTTTACCTATATAACATGGAGTACTTTTAAAATTTGCCTCTATCAAAAAGACAGAAGCTTCTAGTTACTTAAACATATGAAATATAGTATAAAGGTCCAGCAGGAGAGAATTTTCTCTATTATTAGAAATAAGCTTTTTTTTTTTTTAATTTTCCAAAACTTTCTGAAGAAAATGTTCTTTTTATGTCCAATGACTTGATACAGAAACATGGCTCTTAACACTCATTTGGGGAGAAATGGAAACTCTTCCGACTTGTAACTTGAAATGTTATTTGACTTACAAATTTGGAATCCATGTATTTAATACCTAGAAACATCATTGGAAATAAGATAAGAAAAAAACAGATTTTAGGTAAATAGAATAGGAATCATAGGAAAGTAACATTTCAGAGATTGCAGCCTCAAAGGTAGTTTTGTTTACAAAGTACCATTGAGCCTTTTCCTCCATGGTAGACTCTTATAAATAAAAGATTGGTATATTTGGATTTTATAATCGGCGATCTTTGATCTGAACAACAAAGCTACTTAGCAAAGACCCCAGAAAATGAAGAAAAATAGGTTCTCTTTTTAAAAGACGTCCAAAAGAACTTGGTGAGAAAAATCTACTTTTCTCTGGAAGTCCGATACATATGACATTCTGTGTAAATTGACATGGAAACTGAACGAAAAAGCCAGAATTTATATTAAAGAAAATTTAGATTCTAATATATTTCATAAGACAGCCATCCTACTCATGGTTCCTGGAATTTGTATAATAGAATATGGAAATGAATACAGTTGGAAATGAGAGTGGCCATGAAGATTGGGTCAAGAGTAGACCAGTAACCCTCATAAAGTTTCACAAATGCTTTACATTCAATTGACAAGGACTGTGGCTTTGTTCCCTCTTATTCTAATGAAGGTGAAACCTTTCCAAAGACTGGAATGTTTGCAACTTCTTTTCAGAGTATAGTTCATTAAAGAACATCAACGGTAGATCAAATTCTCTGACTTAAAACACTGTTTTAATTCAATGAGAGGGACCCTCTCAGAGTAAGGGATGTTCATAATGAAAGATCCTGCATCTATAGAAAGTAACACATGCTTTCAGCATGTGATTATTGGTCCACTGAAATTTTTAGTCATAAGGTAGTTTGTCTATGTTGGATTTTGTATTATCTTGTACTTATAAACATAACGATATAGAATTTCAAAAAAGGATGTCAAGTTGAAGCATCCCAAGGTATTTAAACAAAGGGACATGTACAGGGTAGCATCATAGTTTAGACAATAGTAGTTATATTTGATTTGATTGAAAAAAGATTTGCTGTAAGTCTTTGAGTAATATCTATACCAGACCTAAATAGGAAATGGCGAAAGGTCAAATGCATGTATCTGCGTGAGCCACTTGAACTCTCTTATTCACATACCAGGTGTGAAGTGGAACATTGCCTCTTCAAAAAGGACTTCTGTGTTTATCAGTTTATAGAAAGGGAAACATGGAATAGCTCACAGGGGTTTAGAAAGGCAGCTATATACAGAATGGAAAACACAAGCAACATGGGTTATCATTTTACTTAAGAATTATTGTCTAGTTGGTGTCAATTTGCATAGTTGCAATCATGTTAAACAAAGACCTTCCTCCATGGATTTACGGCCCATGATCAAGAACTGACAAAATGGAATATGAACCACAGACAGTTGGTTTGGTTTGGAGGATGGGTAGGAAGAAAGATGAGCAAAGATGGGATATTATTTTTAAAAAAAGGAGAGAAAGGGAACTTCTGTTTTTAAGTGAGTGGTTATCTCACTGTTAGATGTTCCCATACTATTAGGGAGCAGTTATTGTTATTATTTAATATTTTGCAAAGGTTTTTTTGAGGAACAGCCTTAATTCCTGAAAATTCTTTACCAAATATATCGTTTTGAAGAGTCATTTTGGCTAGGTCGTTTTGCTAGACATAGTGATTTTATTCCATCTCATATCCGGGTGGATGGGGGTTCCTTGTGTACTGGGGAGTCCAGCACTGGCAAGCACTATGGCTTCTGTGCTAGAACACAGAATTTCCAGAGACTGAACAAAGTAGCGTGGGTGGCCAAAAGCCTTTGCTGTACCAAAGAAAGGAAATATACTAGTCTATTAGTCAAAGTAGGTGAAAACATATCCAGGCTATATGTTTTTAATCATTTTAACTCGAAGCAGTCAAAACTCCAATAAAATAAGCCTTAAGAATACTGTTTATACAACAGATTTAAGTGACCTTGACTGTTATTTTAAACTCCAATTTATCATGAAGGAATCCATACTGGGTTCATATGCGATACATTAATCATCAACAGTATGAAATAAGCTACATAATAAAATTAAATTAAATCTCAATTTAGCAAAACATTAACATGCTAACAATTACCAACTTTGTTAAGTCACAGTGTAAAGGCGAAATAATAAAACACTAGAATCACTATACCAAAGTAATTGAAGTTAAAATGCTATTTTCTGTGATTCTTTTTAGGAAAAATAACAAGTTGTTTACTTTAATGCAGTGACATTTTATTTTGGGATTAATTTTAAAATAACATTGTAAAAACTACAAACTCATTTTAATTTGACAAGCATTTGGTAATTAATTTTCAAACAATGCTATGGGAACCCAGAAAGCACTCTTCCTTTGACATGTATTTTATAATTTATTTTAAAACAATGCTGCACAAATCTGCAAAGGCATAATTCATTTGGGAGTTCATTAATTATGCAAATGAGTTGCAATTAACAAATCTGTTCCAAGGATGGAATTTGCATAATAATGAGCTTCATGTTTGTGACATTATTTAATAAGATACCTTTGTGCATTTTTAAACAAAACACTCCTGTGAATACTATACGATGAGACGAGGTTGAAAATGGACATCTAGTCAATGAGATTCAAAACTGTATCCAGAAAAATGTTGTTAAAATAAACAGAATTATATATAATTCAAATAATAAATATGGATATTCTTTTTAAAACACAGGGGTTTTGATTAATCTCACTTCCCTAAATAGCATAAGACTTCAATTTACATTTAAAAAGACCAATATACAAATTAGACTAACACCAGATGAACAAGCAAAATATAAACTTCAGTTTAATATTTTAAGTGAAGGTGGGTCACATACCATGCACATGAATCTCAAAATATAAACCTTTCAATAGGAAGAAAGATATAACACTGAGTCTAAAGACCCCTCCTTTCTTGGAGGTTATGGAAGAATGGCTGCAAAGCTAGGTTGACATTCACTTATTTAATCAATAATAATTTATTGAGCATCTATCTACAATGGACCAGAACGGTACTCATGTTAGAGCAAATGAAAAGAAGAATAAAATGTATTTCTGCCTTCAAATGGCATGAAGTCTAATGAGAGACACAGAAGTATAAGCACAAATTAAAACTCAATGAAAGTAATCCTGTAAGAGACAGAGAAATGCAAAGTATTTCAGGAGGGGTGGGGCGGAGAATAACTATCTCAGTTTGGTAGAATTCAGGAAGTTGTCAAAGAAAGAGACTAAATATTTTGAAGGATGGGAAGGAGGTCACTAGAAGGTGAGAAAATGAAGAGTATTTGAGAAAAAGGAAATGGTATACACAAAATCATGAAAAGTAAATGATCAAGATGTAGTTTGATAAAATGTGATTTGAAGCAGAGGGTATGGGTTGGAAGATAAATGTTTTTGGAGCAAAAGTGTCAGAAGTCTTAAGGATTCAGTTTGAAATTTTAGAAAGATAATGAGAACAGTGTTAATGGCAGATGGCTCGAAAGGGATGGGTAATTTTCTCTCCAGCTGATCAGTAGCAAAGGGTGTCTTAATTGATCGGTGATGTATGTCATGGGTGTAAGATGAGATCAGGTGAGTTTATTAGCCAAGTATTTGCCATTCCAAATTGATGTGACTCTGTAATACCCATCAAATCTTATGATTCTAAGCATATAATTTTTCTGTTTGATCTTCAGTTGTACTTTCAGCCTCTTGGTCCCATTCCAGTTTGAAACCAAAGATCCTTTAGGAATCACTCTATGTGTCAACTGCACCCACTTTCTGCAGCTAGGGAGGTCTTCCAAACTCAGTCTTGTCTACCCTCACAGCTTGTCTACCCTTCACTTAATGAAAATTTACCCAACCTTCAAAGCTGTATCTTCATGGCTTGGAAATAGAGGTAAATAAGTAATAATGGATGATACTGCAAAGGACAGTAATCCAACTTGCCAAGCACAGTGGAGTACCTTCAGAAGCATTCCTCGTCAAGTTTTGTTCCAGAATCTCATAGTAGAAAGAATGGTGAAAAGAAAGAAAAGAAAATTTTCATGGTACTAAAATACAGCAGCCCTTCTCTAATTCAGGGGCAGTTTTTGTTTGTTATCTTTAGCGTGCTTTCTTCAGCTTCAGAATTTCATAATAAGCTCATTTTTTTTTTCTTCAATGGCATGTTCCTACTGACAATAAGCAAGTCTTGTCATCTACTCCACAAAAACAAAAGTAGGGAGGTGAATATTTATTGCTTCTTGGCCATCCAGCATCTATTCTTCATTTTCATCAGCACCTGCTTCCTTGGGGGAATTACCTTTTCCCCATTGCGTGCAATCCTGGTGGAATGATATAGCCAAGTACTCTGCCCTCCCATTCTGTTTACTAGATTCTATTAGACCTTGAACTAAATTCAGTCAATTAAACTCTCTCTCCTAGAACTTTGAATTTTGGTCAGAGTGTTGCAAGGGCAGAAGAAATAATGAAGTTTCTTTCCCTTTTGTAGCCACCAGGCAAGGGATCTGCTAGTTCTAAACCTGGTTTACTAGGTACCTCTCAAAATCCTTGAACTCCACCATGTCCCTTCATAAATTTCCTTTTCTTCTGTCATCACTAAAAAACTCTGAGGCTATATAGAATCACAAAATTTGAATGTTAAACTCCAGAAAACAAGTTTCCCCCTGCCCCTTGGGTTAATAATGACCAAAACTTCTAAAATGATATAAGAAAACAATCTAGGGAAAATGTTACTTTAAACAAATGAAGTATAAGCAAAGGACTCCGGGCAAAGCCTACATGCCATCAATCGTAGTTTTTAATAAAGTCATTAACACCTACTAACTGGAAGGAGGGGTTGCAAGTCCTTTAGAAGTTTACAGAGATACAGAGTTCAACTCTGCCTGCTCCCTCCACCTTCATGCCATCTTCCCAGCCTAGCCCTAACCCTGCCTATAAGAGGAGGAGACAAAGAAGCCTATATTTGGGCATCATGGGGAGTAGGAATGGGTAACTGGAACAGATTGTAATGACCCAATTGTTAAAGCAAATAATGCCCCATATTAGCCAAAAGACCTTGAACATTAGGCCCATTATATCTATTCAGAACAACTTGATGGCTTCTAGCCATCTCTGATATGAATCAGAGTTCAAAGTATAAAGAAAACAAATTCATTTTTAAAAATTGCAACAGTGTAGTAATTACATTGGCTTTAGCCATTAAAGTATCCATCGTATTTGTTCATATTTGATTCTGGCTGGAATTATATGACTTACATACAGTAGACAACAGAATGAAAACTTTAGTCAAGCACCTGGATGTTTGAAACATTTGAATACTTGACATTGTGATGAAATTTCATGCAGAGGATTATTGAGCAAAGAAAATATTTATTTTCAGGGCAAATAGTGTCCCCATACAGTTTATACTAAATAGTAAATGTGTGAAGAGGAAGGAAACACTTTATAAACCATATATTTAACAATGCCATTCAAGCTGTAGTCAAGGCTTTAACATTTTTTTTCACTATTTCTATTTCCCAAATCCTCATAAAGCATTCCCCCAAATACCCAGGATGTTGTCAGTGCTGTTGTCTCTACATACCCACAGACAATGAGGCAGTGACCTTCCTCTTTTAGGTCAAGGATATCAACTGTAATCTATTTTGAAGGACTTCCTTCTCATGTGCCTTTTCCATTTTGCAATCCAGTTGCCAGAAATGGTTAGCCTCTCAGAGCTAAACTAGGCTGCTGTCAGCAGGCAATATTAAGATGATATCTGAGAGCTTCATGGTACAGAAGCATTTTCTCTGGTTTGACTTTATCTGCTTATGGGCCAAATGAGATTGACCTGACAGTTACTAGATCGGAGCACTGGTGGCATAGCGGTTAAGAGCTTGGCTGCTAACCAAAAGTTCGGCAGTTCCAATCCACCAGCCACTCTCTGGAAATCCTACACTGTCATATAAGGTCTATGAGTCAGAATAGACCCCACAGCAATGGGTTTTGTTTTGTTTTTGGTTACAAGATGGGTCGCTTTGGTTCAGAACCGACTTGAGGGCAACAGGTTTCGGTTACTAGATGAAGGACTCGCTGCTAACCAAAAGGTCAGCTGTTCAAACCCACCAGCAGCCTTGGAAACCCTATGAAAATCCTAATAATAATCATAATAAAAAATAAGTGGACTAACATGCAGTGCCTGATTGTTTGCATCAGCATTTCTCAGCCCTAGCTAAACACTATATTAACCTGGGGAATTTTTTAAAAATACAATTGTTGAAGCCTCACCCCAGGACAGACTTTAGCCATTAGTACTTTTTAAAAGTTTTACAGGCAATTTAAAGCTGGTCAAAGTGCTGTTGATGGCATAGATTTCTCTGTTTCATCAGTACTTTCTGCTCTAGCCATCTGTAAAGAAGTTAAGAAGTAATCTGCCTGATGTGATCTCAGTATCTTCCTTCCTTTTTCCCCTTATCTCTCTCTGGCTGTACTGATCGTTGTTATTGTTGTTGTTAGGTGCCGTAGAGTCGATTTTGACTCATAGCAATCCCACGTGTAGAGCTGCCCCACAGGCTTTTCTAGGCTGTAATCTTTACAGAAGCAGATTGCCAAGTCTTTCTCCCATGGAGGTTCTGGGTGGATTCCAGCTGCCAACATTTATAGTTAGCAGCTGAGTGCTTAACCATTTGCACCACCTGGGCTCCTTTACTGATCTTCGAAATGTGGTAATTGTGCAAAAGGATATATATATATATACACATATATATACACACACTCACACACACACACACACACACACATATATATATACACACACGCGTACATTTTGGTGATATCTGCCAGTTCCAATAAATAAACAAATAAAACACACACACACAAAGGTGTTTTGGTTAAAAGATGAAGTATAAATAAAAACATTAATTTATCTGGACTAAAATGCAGCAGTATCACTTAAACATATTTTTTTTAACAGAGAAAAGGCAATAATAAAGGAAGAAGATAAGCAGAAAAAACAATGATTATAATTTGTCAAGTTATAAACCCAGAAAACTTCCTTTTAAATTAAAAAGCCTTGGTTATATGAGGCATTCTCAACCACTCCAAAGTAGTAACCAGTGGCACTTCTGAATCCCTTCAGGGATTCCTCCCCTTTTATGAACTCTCACTTGGGAGTCCCTTATATATTTGCAGTCAGATGTCAGATGGGGCTATAGTCAACTGAAGTCTCAACTGTATTGAACATTCAAGATGGTTCATTTTCATGGCTGGCAAAGAATTTTTAGCAGTCTTGACTTTCCACACCACTTTTCTGTACAATACAACAGGAATTAATCACATGAAGCTGCCTTAATAATATTTATTTAACATTGATTTTCTGCCTAGTATGTGCCAGATTTATACTAGATGAACTACATACACTTTTGCCTTCAATAAGCTTACCTTCTAGTGGGCAAGCAAAAAAACAAAAAATGCAATATATATTTGTAGAGTGGTAAAATCTGTGTGAAAATTTGCAACTATGCAAACACCCACGAAAGGCATAGGATTAGGAAAGTCGAGGCAGGCTTCCAAGGAGAACTAACATCTAAACTGAGACATGGAAGTTGAGTAAGGACCAGCTCTGTGAAGAGGAGGGGTAGAAGAGCTTCTAGACAAAGGAAAGAAGTATCAGGCTCAAAAGTGAGAAAACACAGGAGCACTTGGAGAAAATAGAGGTACCTCAATATAGCTCTAGTGGACTAGATATTTTTCTCTCTAAGACTGAGGTGGATTATTATATTTGCTGTCAAAATATTCACTGCCCCTCTTGCATTACCCCTTGTGTGGAAACGTATTTCCCCACCCTTCTGATGTAAGACCTTGTGACTTGCTTTGGTTAATGAAAAGTAAGCAGAAATGATATGTATCTACTCTCAGCAGAAGTTTTAGAAGCAAGCAGGTGCTTCACCATTACTTCCTTTCCTCTGCCATGAGAGTAACACTGTTCCACAGAGACACTCCTTCATCAACCGGGGTCCTGAAGTGAGGATGACATTCATCTGAGCCCCAAACTGACCCATGATGTACATGAAGTTTGAGTGAAAAATCAACATCTGATGTTATGGGCCTCTGAAATTTGGAGATTTCTCCCCCCTTTTTATCTGTATATAACCTAGAATATTCGGACGTGACTGGTAAAAAGGCCTTATACAATCTTAATGATCTATTATTCTATGTATATTTTGATGTTATTTCATTCAAAATAAATAGCAACAACAAAAAGCAAAATCAAAAATGGGAGAGTGACTATCTCTTCCCATGGCATTATTAATTCTGTTCTTTTCAGCAACATAATAAGAAAGTACCCCATTACCAATTTACAATTAAAAGACAAAATAGTCCCCAGACACCCTTTAACTCAGTACTGAAGTCACGCCTGAGGTTCACCCTTCAGCCAAAGATTAGACAGGCCCATAAAACAAAACGAGACTAAATGGGCACAGCAGCCCAGGGGCAAGGACTAGAAGGCAGGAGGGGACAGGAAAGCTGGTAATGGAGAACCTAAGGTCAAGCAGGGGAGAGTGTTGATACGTCGTGGGGTTGGCAACCAATGTCACAGAACAATATGTGTTGTTTAATTGGAAACTAATTTGTTCTGTAAACCTGCATCTGAATCACACACACACAAAAAGACAAAATAGCTCTGAAAAGATTTTATGTTTAATTGTCTTCATATAGTCCTCCAAGGTGGCTTTAGTTCGTATGCACTGTTACTCCCTGAGTAGAATTCTGGGATATAAATGCTTAGTTGTTAGTGAATTTTCCAAGGTGATATGCCTCTTTATATGCTACTGAGCACTACCTATTTGGGTTCTATCTGTTCCCCCCTCCCAGTAATGCTAGCAATGTTCAGTCTGAGGAACCATTTTGTTAAGCTGGCATTCCTGTGATTTGATTAAATCTGTTAAGTACAGGACTAGTAATCAATACATATACATTTTAATCTGTGGTGCTTCCATATTATATTAAACGGGTCTCAATGCAACAGAGTAAAAGATGAAAATGTACTACTGTAAGGAGAAAAAGTGCTCGGGAGATGATAAGTTCCTTCACTGGGAGGCAATATTGCTCAGTGGTTAAGACCGAAAACTCTGGATCAAGGTTTAATTCCAAGCTCAACCACTTAAAAGTGTTTCCCTAACCTCAGTTTCTTTAAACATAAAGTAAACGAGAATAATAATACTATCTACTCTTCAGGTTTGTTCAGTAATATACATATACTGAAGTGTAATGTTCTTATTAGGTACTGTCGAGTCAGTTCCAACTTATAGCAATCCTATGTACAACAGAATGAAACATTGTCTGGTCCTGCGCCATCCTCACAATCGTTGTTATGACTGAGCCCACTGTTGCAGCCACAGTGTCAATCCATCTTGCTGAGGATCTTCCTCTTTTTCACTGACCGTTTACCGAGCATGATGTCATTCTCCAGGGACTGGTTCCTCCTGAAAACACGTCCAAAGTGTGTGAAAGGAAGTTTCACCATCCTTGTCCTATGGAGCACTCTGGCTGTACTTCTTCCAAAACGGATATGTTCATTCTTCTGGCAGTCCACAGCGAATTCAATATTCTTCGCCAACATCCTAGTTCAAAGGCATCAATTCTTCTTCGGTTTTCCTTATTCATTATCCAGCTTTCACATGCATATGAGGGAAATGAAAATACTATGGCTTGGGTCAGGCACACCTTAGTCCTCAGAGTGACATCTTCATTTTTTAACACTTGAAAGAGGTCTTTTGCAGCAGATTTGCCCAAAGCAATATGTCATTTGATTTCTCGATTGCTGCTTCTGTGTATCTTGATTGTGGATCCAGGTAAAATGAAATCCTGACAACTTCAATCTTTTCTCCATTTATCATGATGTTGCCTATTGGTCCAGTTCTGAAGATTGTTGTTTTCTTTATGTTGAGGTGTAATCCATACTGAAGGCTGTAGTCTTTGATCTTCATCAGTAAGTGTTCAAGTCCTCTTCACTTTCAGAAAGCAAGGTTGTGTCATTTGCATATCACAGGTGGTTAAAGAGTCTTCCTCCAATCCTGACGACCCATTCTTCTTCATATAGTCAACCTTCTTCGATTATTTGCTCAGCATACAGATTGATTAGAAAGAATACAACCTGACGCACACCTTTCCTGACTTTAAACCATGCAGTATCCCCTTGTTCTGTTTGAACGACTGCCTGTTGATCCATGGACAGGTTCCTTATGAGCACAATTAAGTGTTCTGGAATTCCCATTCTTCGCAATGTTATCCATAATTTGTTATGATTCACACAGTTGAATGCCTTGCATAGCCAATAAAACACAGGTAAACATCTTTCTGCTTTCAATGTTACATAAAATAAAGCCTATAAGAATTTTAAACACTGCTTGGCAGGAAGTTTTCATTGAGTGGTAATAATATCATTATTGTCACTATGTCCTGTCATATATAACTCAGTCTTATTGAGGTCCACCACTCAAACAGTTTATAAAGAAAAGCACTGAAGGTCGTATGGCTCTTCCCAGTAACAGTAAGATAGAAATAAAACTCCTCCTCCTATCATCTTGGGTTAGATCCATGTAATAGAAAACCAATATTAACAGTGGCTTTAAAAAGATAAAAGTTCAGAGGAGTTCCGGCAAAATGGCGCTCTAGGCAGAAGCACCACGCCGTCCCTCCAAAGCAAAGATCCAAAAAACTAAGCCGAACAGAGGATACAACAATGCTGAAACCCTAAAACATCAAATGAAGAGATAAAGAACTCAGCCAAGCACCAAATGGAGTGAGAAACTGACAGAGAATGGACAGCGAGGAGAAATTCATGCAGAGGTCCCCTACCAGCTAACGCAGTACGGATCCACCATCTTGGACTCCTATCGGAGACCAGCAAACGGGGGTACAAGAAAGCAGCCTCACGGAGCTTCCAGCGGGAGACAAAACAACCAGTAATTGGTGATATACGCTTTCCCACCCCCCACCCTTCTTCACCCCGACTCGGCCTCCTCTGCTTCCCATGGCCACAGACTCTTGACCGGGAAACAGCAGCTGCTTGGATTCCACACACCCGAACGGGTGGCTGTCTGAGTGCCATTTGTTGGCTGCTGGTGTTGCTTTTTTTCCGCTTCTTTTTATTTCTTCCTTGCCTCTCCCCACCTCCCCCTCCTTTCGCTCGAGTACCTCGATCTGTGCGCCATCTTTGCTTCTTCCTGAGCGGCTGCAGAGATCCGGTAATTTGTGATATACGCTTTCCCACTCTCTACCCTTCTTCACCCACACTCAGCCACCTCTGCTTCACGCGGACACAGTCTCTTGTCCAGAAACACCAGCCCGCACTAGCTGGCTCTCTGAGTGCCATTTGTTGGCTGCTAGTGTTCCTTTTTTCTTCTGCTTCTTTTGACTTCTTACTTGCCTCTAGCCAACTTCCCCTTCCTTCCCTCAAGTACCTGGCTCTGTGCGACATCTTTGCTTCTTCCTGAGGGGCTGCAGAGCTCCATTCGAGTGTGGAGCTGCTTCCTGGTTTGGGCTGTCACGCTGGTGGGATCCCAGGGCTTTTGTTCGTTTGTTTGTTTTGAATTGTTTATTTGTTTTCTATTCCTTTTCTTGAGTTGGGAGCCCTTTCTGGCCAGGCAGTGCTGCGTGGCAAGTAGACTACCCCCTCGGCTTGCACAGACCTGAAGAGGTATCCCTGAGGGCATTTCTTTTTTCACTGTTTTTTTTTTTTTCCTTTTTTTTTCTGTTTTTTGGGGGGCTTTTCTTGTTCTTTTTTTTTTAATTTGTTTTGTTTTCTTTTTCCCCTTTTGTCTTCCTTCATTGCTCAGTTTCTCGTCTCTCTGTATCTTCCTTCTCTTTCTGTTCCCTGAATACCTGGCATTGCATACCTCTATGCCTTCTAGCCAGGTTGTACTGCAACACCTGAGAGCGACTTCCCCAGACCTCATAGTTACACCGGTGGGATCCCTGGGGACTTTGTGGTTCTTTAACCTTTCTGATTCTTATTTATTCATTCTTTTCTTTTCTTCCTCCTGCCCTTTCTGTTTTTCTCCATTTCATAGTCTCTCATCTCTCCACTCCAACGGCAAGCTCCCCAGCATTCTTTTTTGTTTGTTTGTATGTTTCTGGCTCCTGTTCTTCTCTCCTCTCTCCCATATCCATCTTAGCTCCACACATAACAATCTCCCCGCTGCATCCTGCCTACCTGCACCGTGTGCTTGACATCACACCACCAAGCAGCACTGGCATGGCCTACTGGAACCTGCCCTGCATTGATTACCGACCCACTCTTGTGGCTGTAGTAAGTGCCACAAACAACTTGTCCCAGTAACTCCTCTTCAGCTAGACCTGCCCTGCTGTACCATATCTGAGTGACTGACCCTTCCAGTTGAAGAAGGAGGCAAAAAGTATTGTGCCCAAAGACGAGCAAACAGCAAAGAACACACAGTCTGCCTGCTCAGACATAGTCAATTTTTTGTTAAAAAAAGGGATGAAACAAACAAATCTACAATTAATAAACAAGAAAAATAACTACTGAATGCCCCGAAGACAGCAGACAATAACAAAACATTTACAAAAACAGGACAGGATCGTTCCAGTAGGCGTCCAAAATAAAACACCAGATGACTCTCCTATGGAAGAAAATGCGCTAGAACTACCTGATAGGGAATTCAAATCTCTAATACTCAGAATTCTGCAAGAACTGAGGCAAAAAGCTGACAAACATGAGGAAAAAAAAGACAAATTCATGGAAAATACGGACAAAAAATCG
>NW_004443973.1:2857121-2858410 GCF_000243295.1 Trichechus manatus latirostris | reverse complement strand
AACCAGAAAGAAAGTTAACAAACCTACTCATCAAAATAAAGAAGAAGATCATAAAGTCTCAGTAAAAACAAAGCCTACAAAAACAAAAGAAATGAAAACAAAATCCACAAACAAAAGGAACTCAGCACAGGAGAGTAAGAGGAACAAAGAAAACATCAGCACCACAAAAAAAGCACTACAAAATGCAATCCCACTCATAGGAATATATCCTAGAGAAATAAGAACCATCACACTAATAGACATATGCATACCCATATTCATTGAAGCACTCTTCACAATAGCAAGAAGATGGAAACAACCTAGATGCCCATCAACAGGTGAATGGATAAACAAACTATGGTACATACACACAGTGGAGTATTATACAAAAATAAAGAACAATGATGAATCTGTGAAGCATCTCATAACATGGATGAAACTGGAGGACATTATGCTGAGTGAAATAAATCAATCAAAAGGGCAAATATTGTATGAGACCTCTACTGTATAACTTATGTAAAAGTTTACACACAAAAAGAAACAATCTTTGTTGGTTATGCGGAATGGGAGGAGTGGGGGGGAACAAAAGAGATAAGTGGTAACTTTGGTGAAGGGTAAGACAGTACACATTACTGGGGAAGCCAGCGCAACTCGTACAAGGAAAGGTCATGGAAGCTCCATAGACACTTCCAAACTCCCTGAGGGACTGACTTGCTGGGTGGAGGGCTGTGGGCACTATGGTCTCGGGGAACATCTAGCTCAATTGGCATAACATAGTTTGTAAAGACAATGTGCTACAGTCTACCTTGGTGAGCAGTGTCTGTGGTCTTAAAAGCCTGTGAGCAGCCATCTAAGATACTCCACTGGTCTCACCCCTTTGGGAGCAAGAGAGAATGAAGAGAACAAGATACACGGAAAACATTAGTCCAAAGGACTAATGGACCACAGCTACCAAGGCCTCCACCAGAGTGGGTCCAGTACAGCTAGATGGTGCCTGGCTACCATCACTGACTGGTCTGTCTGGGATCACAACAGAAGGTCCTGGACAGAGCTGGAAAAGGATGTAGAACAGAATTCTAACTCACAAAAATAAGACCAGATTTACTGGCCTGATAGACTGGAGAAACCCTGAGAGTATGGCCCCCGGACACCCTTTTAGCTCAGTGGTGAAGCCCCTCCCAAAGTTCACCATTCAGCCGGGGATTGGACAGCCTCATAAAACAAAACAGGACTAATGAGGCACAGCAGTCCAGGGACAAGGGCTAGAAGGCAGGAGGGGACTGGAAAGCTGGTGATAGGGAGCCCAAGGT
>NW_004443973.1:2850107-2857021 GCF_000243295.1 Trichechus manatus latirostris | reverse complement strand
ACCGGACTGAGTCCAGTACAGCTAGATGATGCCCGGCTACCACCACTGACTGCTCTGACCAGGATCACAACAGAGGGCTCTGGACAGAGCTGTAGAATGATGTAGAGCATAATTCTAACTCACAAAAAAAAGACCAGATTTACTGGCCTAAAGGAGACTGGAGAAGCCTCGAGAGTATGGCTCCTAGACACCCTTTTAGCTCAGTGGTGAAGTTACCTCCGAGGTTTACTGTTCAGCCTGGGAGTGGACAGCCCTGTAAAACCAAATGAGACTAACGAGGTATAGGAGTCCAGTGACAAGGGCCAGAAAGCAGAAGGGGACAAGGAAGCTGGTTATAGGGAACCCAAGGTTGAGTAAGGATAGTGTTCATGTGTTGTGAGATTGTTAACCATTGTCATAGGGCAACATGTGTAGTAACTTTTAAATTAGAAACTATTTTGTTCTGTAAACCTTCATCTTAAGTGAGAATAGCAGCACAATTGGAAGAGCGTAGTCAATGTCACTGAAGTGTGCATGTAGAAATTTTTGAAATGGTGTGTATCTTTGGCTATGTGTATGTTCACCAAACACAAAAAGAGGTTGAGAAGTTAGAGGGTTGATATGTTGTGGGGTTGTTAACCAATGTCATAAAACTATATGTGTACCACTGTTTCATGAGAAACTTTTTGTTCTGTAAGCCTTCACCTGAAGTACAATTAAAAAAAAAAAAAAGATAAAAGTTCATTTCTCTCTCATAGAGAAGAAATCTGGAGTTGGGAAGCCCAGGCTAGTGTGGCAGCAACACAGTCATCAGAGATCCACAATCCTTTTATCTTTTGGCTCCCCTTTCAATCCTCAAAATTACCTCATAATTCCAGATGGCAGTCAGCCCTCCATTCATCACATCTGCAGTCCATACAGTGGAAGAAAAAAAATGAAGAACAAAGAGTTAAATATCCCTGCTAAATCAGCACCCTTTAAGCAGCCTACCCAGAAGTCTGTTTCATCTCATGAGCCAAAACTTAATCATATGGCCACATCTAACTGCAAGGGAGGAAGAAAAATGTAATCTTTTAGTCTGGTTGCATTTCTATCCCAAATAAAATTCTGTTGCTGAGGAAGGAGAGAATGAATATTGGATGCCATCTAGCAGTCTTTGGCCCCTCTTTACGTCTGGTGGGAGGGTAAGGAGTGATATCTGAGCACAGACGCATAAAGTACTGATCGTGGGCCCAAATGTGGGCCTCAGGCTTCCCCTTCATGCCAACCACTTTTACTGGCTTAATTGACCCAGGAATAAAAGGGTTATAGAAGAATGTCTATAATATAAGGTAGAGAAACAGAAGATTGTATACTTTGTAAGTCAATGGCCCCTTTGTATCCTCTAACCATTCCATAGTGGTTCTTTTCTCTGTATTGCTCAGAGCATTTGGCCTTATTGACCCTTGACAAGTTATAAATTATCCTAAAGAGGATAATATCAAATTCATCCTACAGAGAAAAAGTGATTTAATAATTTTTAAAAAGATATATTTATTGATGCAATTATGTAGTTAGCTTCTCGAAAGTATTCATAGATTTGGAATACATGTTAACAGAAGTATTAAGTATTTCTTTATCTGTCCAGAATATGTTCTGCTCAGATGAGGCCGAGAGGAATCCACAGGTTGCCAAACTGAAGACTATGACTATATGGGAGGTTATATTTTATGAATATCATTTTCATTTGGTAAATGTTACTATAATACTTAGGGACGGAAGAAAAAATAGGTCAGCTTGAGCATTAGGTATTAAGGTATTGACATTAAAGTATTTAGAAAATATCTTACATACTGATTTTGTCCATGAATATTTATGAGTACTGAATATTCAATTTTATTTTGAGCTATAATTATCATTTTATTTTGAAAAAATTGTCCAGAAAACATAATTTTTTTTTCTTGGCCAACCAAAATATTGTTTCAGTTAGAGTCACACATACATACAATCTGAAAATAGAGAATTCTAATCTTATACAATGGAAATCTGAAATGAGGAAGAGGTAGTAAACATTTTTGTCCTTTAATTATAAAGAAGGACTTTCAGCTTTTTATTATTTTTATTTAGCCTATGTTACTTCATTACTTCTGATCTCAAATTAACAATTATGCAAGGATTATGAAGTGATGAATGAGAAGTATTGTAAAAGTCATTTCTAAAATGCAACACAATATAAATGCTTTTAGCTACTTCTTGCTATGGCAACGTTGGAAAATGTTACATCCATTTCACATCATCACTATTAGAACTACAACTGTGAATTTGAGTGAAATGAAAAAACAAAACAGTTTATTAGGCTATTTCCACTAAGAACTTGGAGGAATCATTATGACTATTTGGATCTAAAACTCCAAACATAGGAAAGAAAGAAATAATCACCTGCCAATGGAAATTAGGTTAATAGACAAACATGAACAAAAGAGCAATTGATATTGAAGAACATTCCATAAAGAATGAAGAGATTGACAGTTCAAAAGTCAAAGGTCCTCACTGAAGTAAGGGTCCCTTTGCTTCTAAAACTCTACCACTGTGCATTTCTTTGACAAAGGGCTGTTCTCATACTCACTGGCCACTTTTACTTCTGTGGCCCCACTTCCTTTCCCTGAGTTTAGTCTGACCTCCCTTTCAAAAGGGAGAACATTTAGCTCCCCAGAATCGCTCTCAACCTAGGTCTGTAGACTGTGAATTCTCAAGGAATTTATCCTTTGGCTTAGAGATTTCACATACTCTGCAAAATCTCACTCTATGCCAAAAGAACATTTGAAATCTCAAAATTCAATGAAGATTGATATCAAATTATTGAATACAAGTGGGACATTATCTGGGTTCTATAATACCTAACTCCCTATTCATATAAATCCTATGTCATGAATAAAAATTCAACTGAAACTGAAAAAGTGGAGGTTGATATTTTGAGTAATACTAACTCAGAACCCTTTAAATGTTGACTGGCCCAATGAATTTTTTGTGAATTAATAAAATCATGTTCTTCAAGTAACAAGGGCTGTTTTCAAAAGCCAGAGGGCCAGCACCATTAAATAGACCATCTAGACAGCTGTACCAGTTCAACAATGAAATAATTAGATATTCAACACTGCAGTCATTTGATATGAGGTGCCCAGACAAGGTCTTAAAGGCAGTGAGACAAGGGTCAGTAACAGAAGACACAAGGGGAAAAAAATTAGTGTGAATGGAATGAGTAATACTGAACGGGATTAAGATTCTGCACTTGCTTCACCAAAGATTTTCTACTAAAAAAAAAAAACAAAAGCTAAGCCTAAATAAAGTCAGGCCTGGAATGTTGGAAAGCTTTCTGAGATGGGAACATGTGCGAGCTTGCCAAATGGGTCATTGTTTCTAAAAATGATGTGTCCCATGATGACAGCAAACTTGTTTTTCAGACAACTGGCACTCATTTACGCGATCACTCCAGCACTTCCCTGTTTCTTGATTCATCCAGATGATGTTCTATTCTGACAAGGCTGGAGAGGAATCCACACATGTTGCCAAATGGAAGACTATGACTGTTTTGGAGGGTTTTGTATTTTACGAATATCATTTTCTTTGGTAAATGTTACCATAATGTTTAGGGAAGGAAGAAGAAATAGGTCAGGTTGTGCATTTCATGCAGCAGTCAGATCAGAACCCTCAGAAGTCACAGGCTATAAACAGCTATCTATTACCAAAAACTAAACCTGTTGCTGTTGAGTCGATTCCGACTCATAGCAACCTTATAGGACAGATTAGAACTGCCCCATAGGGTTTCCAGGGAGTGCCTGGTGAATTCCAGCTGCCTACCTTTTTGGTTCATAGCTGTAGCTCTTAACCACTATGACACCAGGGTTTCCAGCTGCCTATTAATGAGCTCTTTTTATTTAAGTTCACATAACTAATTTATTATTATATATTTTAATTATTATTTCTCATGATTATTCCTTAAAAGGGAGTCTTCCTGGTTGCATTTGCCTTTGATAAGCACCTGTTAAATTTTTGTTGTTTCTCCAGTTTGATTTCTGTTTGCTTCCACTGATAGTTGGAAATGGCTTGGTGTAGAGCTACTCATTATTTTCTGAAGACTGAGTTCTGGAAAATGTACATGTTGTCTTCCTGTATGTCCTTGAAACCCCCTCACTCCTACTCCCACCCACCCAGGTTCCTGTGTCCCTGTCTTAATTAAAGGCTTCATAATTTACACAAAGCTAGGAGTCATCCATCCTCTATCATCTCTATTTTACCCCTTGTCTTAGTTATCTAGTGCTGCTATAACGGAATACTACAAGTGGGTGGCTTTAACAGACAGAAATTTATTTTCTCACAATTCAGGAAGCTAACAGTCCAAATTCAGGGTGCCGGCTCTAGGGGAAGTCTTTCTCTCTCTGTTGGCTCTGGAGAAAGATCCTTGTTTCTTCTGAGCTTCTATTCCTGGGTGATCTTCATGTGGTTTGGTATCTCTCTTCCACCATCTCTGCTCACTGGCTTGCTTGTTTAATCTCTTTTGTATCTCAAAAGAGATTGACTCAAGACACATCCTACGCTAATCCTATCTTATTAACATAAAAAAGACAACCCATTCCTAAATGGGATTATAACGAGAAGCATAGAGGTAAGAGTTTACAACACGTATTTTTGGGGGACATGATTCAATCCATAACATTCCACACTTCAGTCCCCCAAAACTCATGTTTTTGCCATTTGCAAAACACATTCACCCCATCACATTATCCCAAAAGTCTAAAATCAACTCCAAGTCTAAAATCTCATTTTGGAGTCACCTAAATCAAATATGGGTGAGACTTTAGGTGTATTCTATCCTGGGGCAAAATTCCTCTTCATCTGTGAACCTGTAAATCTAGATTAAAGTTATCTGTTTCCCAAGTACAATGGTGGAACAGGCACAAGGTAGACATTTCCATTATAAATGGGAGAAACTGGAGGGAAAGAAGGGTTAATGGGCACCAAGCAAGTCCAAAACCCAACAGAACAAATTACATTAGCTCTCAAGGCTTGAAAATAATCCTCTGTTCTCTGAGACCATCTGAGCAATGGCTCCACCCTCCAGACACTAGGTGTTTGCCACACCCTCTGGATTCTCGGTGGAGGACCCTCAGCCCTCAGCTTAAGCTCTACCTTCCAGGCCCTCTGGGAGGACAACTTTGCTCCCTTGGCTTTGGACTGCCCCATTCTCCTAGTCCATTTGAGTGGTGACCCAACTGCCTTGGCCCTGGCAGGCTCTGTACTTCTGCCCCTTGGGTATGGCAGCTCCACCTCCTCAGTTTTGGGCTGTGGCTCCATCTCCCTGGCACACCTTAAGGGCAGCCCCACACTCCAGAACTGAGTTGGCAAGGATCCAATTCTCTGAAACCTAGGAGGCTGTGGCCCCACCCTTTAAGATCCAGGAGACCACAGCACCACCTTTTGAAACTGAGAAGGCTCTGCTGCCTGTGCTACTTCAACAGTTCTGCTGGACTTCTGGGCAACATGGCACTATAGTCAGAAGCATCATGCTGTCGCTCTGCAGCAAAGATCAGAAAAACTAAGTAAAACAGAGTCACACGTCAATCCTGAAACCCTAAGCATCAAATGAAGAGATAAAGAACTCAGCCAAGCACCGAATGGAATAAGAAACTGGCCGAGAACAGAGCGCAAGGAGAGTTACACACAGTGGTCCCCTATCAGCTACCGCAGCACGGATCCACCATCTTGGACTCCTATCAGAGATCAGCGAACAGGAGGTACAAGAAAGCAGCTTCACGGAGCCTCCAGCAGGAGACAGAACAACTGGTAACCCACGATACAAGCTTTCCCGCCCGCCACCCTTCTTCACCTCCACTTAGCCTCCTCTGCTTCCTACAGCCACAGCCTATTGTCCGGGAAGCACAAACCTCCCCCCAGTACCGCTTAGATTCCACCCCGCTGCACTGGCCAGCTCCCTGAGTGCCATTTGTTGGCTGCTGGTGTTGCTTTTTTCAGCTTCTTTAGATTTCTTCATTACTTCTCACCACTTCCCCCTCCTTTCTTTCAAATAGCTGGCTCCGTGCGCCATCTTTGCTTCTTCCTGAAAGTCTGCAAAACACCACTCGACTGTGAAACTGCTTCCCAGCCTGTGCTGCCAAGCTGATGGGACCCCGGGGCTTTTTTGTCTGTTTGTTTGTTTGTTTGCTCTGATTTGTCCTTTTTTGTTTGTTTGTTTGTTTTCTTTTTCTTTTCTCAGCTTGGGAGCCCCTTCTAGCCAGGCAGTACCACGTGGCTCGGAAGCTAGTCCCTTACTCTGTGCACATGCACAGGGACATCCCTGGGAGCATTTCTTTTTTCTTGTTTCTTTTTTTTTCTCTTTTCTTTGTTTGCTTTTGTTTTATTTTTTTCATTTCTTTGTTTAGTTTTATTCTCTCCCTTAATCACTTTTTGTCTTTCTTCATTTCCAGTTTCTCAATTTATTCATTTTTATCTTTTACCCTTTTTCTTTTTTTTTTCATTTTTGTTTTTCCTCATTTCTCAGTCTCTCATCTCTCCACTCCAATAAGCAAGCTCACTTAGCACTCTTTTTTGTTTGTGTGTATGTTTTTGGCTCCTGTTCCTCTCTCCTCTCTCTAATCTTTCCCATACCCATCTTAGCTCCACACATCACAATCTCCCCCCTCCTTCCTGCCTACCTGTACTGTGCGCTGAACATCACACCCCGAAGTAGCACAAGCACAACCTACTGGAACCTACCCTGCACTGATTCCCGGTCCACACTGTCAGCCCTGGTATGTGACACAAAAAACCTATCCCAGCAACTCCCCTTCAGCTGGACCTGCCCTACTGTACTGTACCTGAGTGACTGACCCTGCCCAATGGAGAAGGAGGTGAAAAGTATCACACCCACAGACAAGCAAACAACAAAGAACACACAGCCT
>NW_004443973.1:2848971-2850007 GCF_000243295.1 Trichechus manatus latirostris | reverse complement strand
GAAGACAGCAGACAATATCAAAACATTTAGAAAAACAGGACAGGATGGTTCCAGTAGGCTTCCAAAATAAAACACCAGATGACCTTCCAGTAGAAGAAAAGGCACTAGACCTAACTGATAGGGAATTCAAATCTCTAATATTCAGAATTATCCAAGAGTTGAATCAAAAAAACAGATAAAAATAAAGAAAAAATAGACAAATTCATGGAAAAGGCAGACAAATTCATGGAAAATACAAACAAAGAAATGGAAGAATTCAAGAAACTGATATAGGAACAAAATGCTAAAATAAATTCACAACTAGAAATCATACCAAAACAACAATTAGAAATCCAAAAGATAAAAGATTTCAGAAATGGACAGTGTCATAGAAGGGCTGAGGAGCAGGTTTGAAACGATGGAAGATAGGATCATAGAAACTGAAGAAAAACACTTGTATGCAACTCTATTTGAGGAAAAATAAGAAAAGAGAACGAAGAAAAATGAAAAAAACCCTGAGAATTATGTGGGATACAATCAAAAGCAAAAATCCGCAAGTGATCACAGTTCCAGAACAGGGGGAGAAAACAGAAAACACAGAGAGGATCATTGAAGAACTGCTGACAGAAAACTTCCCCAGTATAAAAGATGAAAGCTGACCATGCAAGAAGCTCAACAAACCCTATATAGGATAGATCCCAAAAGAAAATCACCACGGCATATCATAACCACACTCGCTAAAACCAAAGACAAGCAAAGAATCCTGAGAGCAGCTCGAGACAAACAAAAAGTCACATACAGAGGAGAAACAATAAGACTAAGCTTGGATTATTTGGCAGAAACCATGCAGGCAAGAAGGCAATGGGATAACATATATAAAACCTTGAAAGAAAAAGATTGCCAGCCAAGAATAATACATCCTGCAAAACTCTCATTCAAATATGATGGTGAAATTAGGTCATTTCCAGATAAACAGAAATCAAGGGACTATGCAAAAACCAAACCAAACTTACGAGACTTATTAAAGAAAGTCCTTCAATCTGAGAACAAACAATAT
>NW_004443973.1:2827150-2848871 GCF_000243295.1 Trichechus manatus latirostris | reverse complement strand
GTTGACATGTCGTGGGGTTGTTAATCAATGTCATAAAACAATATGTGTACTGACTGTTTAATGAGAAACTATTTTTTCTGTAAACCTTCATCTAAAGTACAATAAAAAAAATTTAAGAAAAAAAAAACAGTTCTGCTGATCTCTGAGCTGCTCCAGGGGTGGTACTTTTCTTTCCTTGAAGGTCAACAGATGTAGTTCCTTTGGTCTGTTTCCTGCCTGTAGAATTCCAACAGGCAGACAGAGTTCTTTCTTTTAGTTCTTTCTCTGTTCCCATCAGTCTAAGCTAATGGGTTTACTGCTGTGGTAGTTGGTTACATCCATCAGTCACAGGCTTAATCTCTTTAACAAAAGATTGTGTAGCCACATCCTTGGTGAACATGCTAGGACATGTGTCCTTAGTTTGTACAACAGAATTTTCCAAATCTTTAGTTCTGTTTTTATCTTAGGCTGGGTTCTCTAGAGAAGCAAAACCAGTAAAGTGTATAAATATATATATAAAGAGAGATTATATCAAGGAAGTAGCCGACGCGATTGTAGAGGCTAGAACGTCCCAAGTCTGTGGATTAAGGTACAGGCCTCTCCCAAGTCACACAGCTGCAGAAGCTGGCAAGCCCAAGATCGGCAGGTTGGAGAGCAGGGCTCCCACTCACAGGCTGTGCAGATCGACGAATCCCAGGTTCGGCAAATAAGCTGACAGCTCAAGTCCCAAGAACGGGAGATGAGACGACAGGAAGCAGCTGCAGGATCCAGAGAAAGCAAAAAGGCAGAATGTCTGCTTATATACAGATGCGGGCCACACCGCCAAGGAGACTCCCTTTCATCTGATTGGCTACTCACAGTATATTCAATCAAGGGAGTGATTACATTAAAACACGGAGAAACATGGCCCAGCCAAGTTGACACACAATCTTAACCATCACAGTTTTCATTTTGCACAGTTCATTTTTAAGTCCATCTCTTTCCTCTTGCATTTTACTAGAGGCAACAAGGAGAAATCATGTGACCCCTTTAAAATTTTGCTTAGAAAGTCATCTGCCAGATAGCCAAGTTCATCACTTACAAGTCCTACCTTCCACCAAAAATTAGAACATAATTCTGACAGGTTCTTTGCCACTGCAGAAAAAGCATCACCCTTCCTCCATTGTCCAACCACATGTTCATAATTTTCTTTTAAAGCCTCACCAGAAGCACTTTTAATGTGCATCTTTCTAGCAACATTCTGTCACTGGCACTACATGTATTCTCTAAGACGGTAGAGACTTTCTCTATAGCTCTCCTCACTTCCTTTTGCGCCCTCACCAGAATTGCCTTTAATGTCCATAATTCTACCAACAGTCTCTTCAGGGCAATCTAAGCTTCTACTATTAGGTAGCTTAAAACTCTTACAGCCTCTATCCATTACCCAATTCTAAAACAACTTCCACATTTTTAGGTATCTGTTAGAGCAGCATTCTTTCTTCTCGGTACCAAATTCTGTCTTAGTTATCTAGTGCTGCTATAACAGAAATGCCACAAGTGGGTGGCTTTAACAAACAGAAATTTATTTTCTCACAATTTAGGAGGCTAACAGTCCAAATTCAGTGTGCCAGCTCTAGGTGAAGCCTTTCTCTCTCTATTGGCTCTGGAGGAAGGTCCTTGTCTCTTGGGAGCTTCTGCTTCTGGGCAATCTTCATATTATTTGGCATCTCTCTTCCTCCATTTCTGCTCACTGGCTTGCTTGTTTAATCTCTTTTGTGTCTCAAAAGAGATCGATTCAAGATACACCCTGCACTATTCCTTTCTCATTAACATAACAAAGACAACCCATTCCAAAATGGGATTATGTCACAGTGGTGGCGAATGTCGGGACAGCGGAGACAGTAACCAAACACAACTCTTACAGAGAATTGGGGCCAGGAGGGTCACTCTGAGGAGTCGACCCTTGGCTTCAGTCCCAGGAGTTTATTTATAGTCAATACAGCAAGCAGTGAAGCGAATAACAGAACAATGGGCTTTGGATGAGTAACAATAAGTTTCGGGCAAGGGAGAAGGAATTCAGGTAAACAAGCCAATCAGACAATAGGTTTGGGAAAACAAGTCTTTGCTAATCTCCTCCTCATCGCTGACAAGTCTCAACATGTCCTGTGCAGCATAGAGGCCTTTGAGGGGCTGAAGTTGTCAATAGTGTAGCCATGTTTAAATGGCATATAACCCCACAGGATTATAACCACAGGATTTAACAACACCTATTTTGGGTGGACACAATTCAAGCCGTAACAACCTCATATGCAAGCTATTACCAACTCTTTGACAGTTTTGCTTCAGAGAGGCTTCAAAGTCTGTTGCTTATTCTCCTTTGTTATCTCTCTTTGAGGCTATTGAAATAACTGCCACCGGCCTTCCTATCATGGTTCTCCCCTCCCTCCACTGTGTCTTGCTCTCCAGCATAGCCAGTACCAACAGGGTTATTTCTCTGCTTAAAGGCTTCCAGTGGTCCCCATCTGCCTGCAGAATAAACCTCACCTGACACTAGGAAGGCCCCAAGGCCACTTCTTATCTGACACTAGCTGATTTTTCCAGACTTATCTCCTGCCACATCCTCCCATGCCTTTTGCTTCTAGCCACTGACCATCTCATTATTTTCTAGAATTTATGCCATTTTACTACTCCATACCTCTACACACACAGACCCTGATCCTCAAAAGCCTTTTCTTCCTCTTTCTGCCAGGCTATTTTTTTTTTTACCAAGACCCAGCCCAAACATCTCTTTCCCAGGCAGAATATGCTGTTCCCAGAAGTCTGTTGAAACCTATATTATAGTATGTGTTATGTTTGTTGCGATCACCTTTCCACATGGCCATCTGCCTCAGAATTCTGTGAGCTCTATGGTAGCAAAAACTGTGTATTCATCATCTTATTGTCACTTCTGAACACAAGACCTGGCACAAAGCTGGTGCTCAGAAAGAGTGTTTACCAAATGATTCTGTAAGGCAGGCATTTCAGGTTGCTATAAGTTTTAAGAGCCCTGGTGGTGCAGTGGTTCAGGGCTTGGCTGCTATCCAAAAGGTCACCTTAGAAACCCTATGGGATAGCTCTACTCTGTCCTATAGGGTCCCTATGAGTCGGAATTGACTTGATGGCAAAGGGTTTGGTTTTTTGGTTTTATAAGCTTTAAGAAGAGCAACTATCTTAACAACATTCTCCAAGAAAACCCTACATACAGCCAGTGATTTTTAGCAGCAAGGAAGTCTGCATAAAATCAACAAATGGGACTATAATAGCAAGGCCATTAGAAGGAATATGCCCTGCTAACATCTGTCCTTTCATCCTTCCATCCGTTCATTTAACAAGTATTTTTTGAGCATTAACTCAGTGTCAAGCACTATACTAGATACATCAGCTATGACAGCTGTAGGAAAAGACTGACTAGCCTTTATAGGCATACCTGAAAACTCAGATAATTCTCTGGAAAAATGAGCAGTAGATTACGTACGTCATAAATAAACAGACATACAGTGATATTCAAAATGTTTAACCACCAGCAGTGTACAGGCACTGACAGGTCAGATGAATAAGTTTCTTTTACCTTAAAGCTTTTCCCCAAAGAAAAAAGTGTACTGGACTGACATGGGAAAAAAAAAAAAATAGGAAAAGGCAAAATAAAATGATCTAGCCACAAGTCTGGGACCTAGAGTGCAGCTTTAAAGACAGATTTCAAGTCTCTATATCTTTATTTCTTCCCAACTTCAGAGGGAGAAAAAATTAGAAATGAACTAGAGGCTGAAGCATCTTATATTTTTTTATTGTTTGAGTAGCCACATGCAATTATTACCCATTTTCTAAAGACTGTGAATCTCAGTGCACAGTAACATGGCATATCTTAAAAAAAAAAAAATTGGCTTTTTGTGAAAAGCAGGGTAACGGTCAACCAAGGGAAATGATAAACGCAACCCTTACTGGCAGAGCTGATAATGATCAGTCAGTTGCATGCTATTTCACAGCTGATACCTCTTCCAACAAAAAAAAAGGGGAGGAAAATGATATTAATTGCAAAAGTTTCACAGATGTCTGCAGCAGTTGACCAGAGCTCCTGGGTTATTGCTTGTCAGACTATTAATGGGTTTGGCTAACCATGACAGTCATTACTTTTCCCCCTCCTGTGAGCTACTTTCTGTGTAATTTATGCATAGGTTTTGCCAAGCTTTGACAACTTTCAGGGTATTAACATAAAATTAGACTGCAGAGCTGAACAATGGGTGGCTTTAAAATTAGCTGTGGTGAAAACCAATCAAATGGAATTGGCTTTTCCTTTACATTGCTCCTAAATTTATTATCATTGTCTTTCTTTCCTAGTGTAAGAGTTCGTGTCAACAATCCTGCACAGATTAGAGGAAGGAGGAAGGGCTGAGAGAGGCTTGATATCCTATAACCTTGGAGAAGGGGCTTTTTGTAACCTAGGCAAGTCCCCAGCAGATAAAATGCCTGACAACAGCTTCCATGAACCTGTACAGCAACCATTCCCGAAATTTACCAAAGCACACCCACATTTTGATGGTCGTCTGTGAGGAGAACTTTTCTTTTGCCATCTCCCGGTTCCACACAGCTTGCTCAGTGAATGCCGTTACAGAATGCGATGTGCGTGTTAATAAGCCAGGACATCTGGTAACCAGCTTTTTTCTGACTCATTAACTGACTCTCTTTCTGTGGCCAGGGGGATGAGAGGAGAAATGGGAAGGTTTTGCTTCTAGCAAATGGATGCTTGATGTATGCCTTACTTCTTTGGTCTCACTTCAACTTTTAAGCCTTACTCCTAGGTTACCATCTAAACGTAGGCAACCTTCGTGAACAAGTGTTTTTCCCCATATAGAAAACAAATAGTAATGAAATCAGTCTATATAGTCTGAGAATGCAGGAAAGAGGAGAGGAATCTTAGCCTAAATCCTGTTTTATAGTCCAGGGTGAGAAAAGTGAAGGGCTTACCTAGGATCATACAGAAATGCTGTGGCAAAGCAGAGGCTGGACTCCAGGTCTTGTGACCCTCTATCCAGTCCTCTTTCTATCTTAATAGATTGCTTTGCTAACTTTCATTTTCTCATTTGTCTTATTATCATTGTCTAGGTCACCAAACATTGTCTGCTTGGTTTTTCTTTTTCTACCTCCTGTTTACAACATTTGAGCAGTCTTCAGTGCTGACATCAGTCCTCCTGCTCCCCTAATAAGTGATTAGGGACCCTTTCAGGCATTTATAAAAGGTACTTAGGGATAGTTAATTTAAACTTTTGAGGAATAGACAACTTCAATCCAGGTTGTGAACAACCCTAGGGAATACAATTAACTAACTAGAGTACAATAAGAAAACTCAAATGGAAAATAGCGCAAGGTCATGAAAACCTCCCAGTGAATTTGAATTTTAAGAAAAACACTATTATCTGATCAAAAACTTTTATGTTTGTTTGTTTTAGTTTTTAACCTCGTTATTGAAGTAAATCAGGTCCAAATGTTTGAGAGACTGATTAAGTAAAAGAAATCTGACTTGGTGGTACATGTTGAGGGATGAAATGGGCAATGAAGTTTCCATATGTTGTTTTTATGCAGTAATTAGAAACTGTCACACACCATTTCATTTTTTTCATTTCTTTGGGCTTATTTGCATGTTGGAACTTCCTTTGGAGCAAAATGGAAAGCACCAAACTGGCACCCAGTTGAAATGAGGAGCAGAGACTCGTGGGCGTGTTCTCTACCTCGGATGCAGGAAGGAAGCCAGAGGCAGGTACTTGTCAAGGCTCAGAGTCCAGCTAAGCAGTAAGCAGTGCAGCTGGCCTGGACTCTGCTCACATGGCACAGCTTTCTGCCTGGGTTGAAACACTGACTAAGCCCTCAACTTGGTCATTATGGAGCACTTTGGCTACCTGAAGCTGATCTCCCTTAAAGAGTTTTTATTCTATCCCAATTATCATCCCTTTGCTATTTCCAAGAGTAGTCAGACTTGAATCCAGGTACCTTATCATCCCTTATTGCCCAGGCACAATGTGATTTCGATGGAGCCTTTGCAAGTCTGGAGCCTTGTGTATAAGTTCTTTTTTTTTTTTTTAAATCTTTTTCTAGAAATCTCCAGTATTGTAAAAAAAAAAACAGAATAGGCCAAACAGTTTCTATTTAATAAAGATTGTGATGAGGAGATGAAAACTCCAGAAATCTTCCTAGTGTTAATGTGTTCTAAAAGCCTACTGCTTTCTACTACTAAGCTGTTTACTAGTGAACTGAGAAATCTCGGGAAGCTGTGGGTTGAAAGAAACTTCATTTGTCTAAGATATGGAATGGACTACCTATCTGGATGGCTATCAGCTGAATACTTAAATGACCTGGAATCATAAGAAGAATTAAATTACAGAGACATGCTTTACTTATGGCACAGAAAAGAATTTTTTAAAAAATCACATTTTTGTCAAAAATAAGTTCCTTAAGAAATTAAAATACCATTTTAACTAAATCTTTTAAATAACTTTATTTGTTTAAAAATACAGATGAGCATAAAGAAAAAATAAAAAAAGAAATTCTAATTAATCTCACCCTCACAAGCAGGAATTACCACTATTTTGATGTTTGTCCTTTGAATATTTCAGTTTGAGTATAAATATGTTTTGTATATGTCTTTTTTACAAAAAATGAATCGTAATTAACATAGTGTTATATAATCTCTTTCTCACTTAAATACATCACAAACTTTTTTCCTAACAAATAATTCTATTAAAAAAAAAAAAACAGACCCACTGCCATTGAGTCAATTCCAATTCATTGAGATCCTATAGGACAGAGTAGAACTGCCCATTAGGATTTCTAAGGCTGTAAATCTTTAGGGAAGCAGATTGCCACAGCTTTCTACCATGGAGCAGCTGGTAGGTTCAAACCACCCACCTTTTGGTTAGCAGCCAAGCACTTTAACCACCAGGCCACCAGGGCTCCTTAATAAGTATATTACAACATTTTAACTGCTGTATAGTAGTCTGTTGCTGTTGTTGGGTGCCATCAAGTCAATTTCAACTCATAGCAACTCTACGTGACAGAATAGAACTGCTCCATAGGGTTTTCTAGGCCTAGTGGTTAAGCATTTGGCTGTTAACCAAAGGCTGGCAGTTCAAATCCACCAGCCCCTCCTTGGAAACCCTATGGGGCAGTTCTGCTCTGTCCTATAGGGTCACTATGAGTTGGAATTGACTCCAGGGAAGTGGGTTTGGTTTTTTGGTTTTAGTCTTTACAGGAGCAGGTCACCAGTTCTTTCTCCCACAGAGTCACTGGGTGGGTTCAAACTGCCAGCCTTTCAATTAGCAGCCGAGCACTTAACCATTTGTGACACAAGGGCACAAAACCCAAAAACCAAACCAAAACCATTGCCGTCGAGTCGATTCTGACTCATAGGGACCCTATAGGACAGAGTAGAACTATCCCATAGGGTTTCCACAGAGTGGCTGGTGGATTCGAACTGCCAACCTTTTGGTTAGCAGCTGAGCTCTTAACCAGTGCACCATTAGGCACAAAGGCATTCCATAGCTTATTTAGTCAATCTCCTATTATTTGGACATCTAGATTGTTTTAATCTTTTTCCCTGTTGTATCAATGTGACAATTATTGTTGAATATCCATCTTTGCCATGTTTTTATTTCCTTGGGATGTAATTTCAGAATTGGAAGTGCTTAGTGCAAGGCTACGCCCACTTTTAAGGCTTTTGATACATATTGCCAATTGCCTTCCAGAAAAGTCGTTTTAATTTAGAATCCCACCAGCAGAGCATGAGGTGCTTGTTTCCCCACTCCCCTGCCAACACCCGGCATTATTGTTCTTTTTAATCTTTGCTAATCTGAGGAGTGAAAAATGGTGTCTCTTTGTTGTTTTAATTAATTCATTCTCGAAACCAACTTTTCTGAAGATAGAGTGGCACCCATGTGCTCATCAACACGATTTCATATGTCCGTAGTTATACCTAAAATTCATCATTACTTGTATTTTATAGCACTGTCATGGTTTTACAGCAGGGAAAAATGATTTGTTTAGATCATAGGCTGTTTGATCTAGGAAAATATAGAATTGTATAAATAAAGTGTGGAGGCTATCTTGTTCCTTGTATCTGGGAAAATGCAAACAACAAACGAAATTTAAAATCCATACTTTGGTTGGTGCTGAGGGAGACTGGGGTGAGATGGCTGGAAGATAACAATGCTGTTGGTCAGCCCAGTGGACGGCCTTGGCTATGGCACAACTACCGGAGGTGACAGTGTTGGTATCTGTAACATGTTGATGTGTGAAGTGAAAAAATGAATCCTATTCCTCAGGAGAGTCTTGCATATGTCAAGTATATTGTCTCATTAAGCCAATCCATTTATCAACCTACTGAATGCCAATTAAATTGCACAGGATGGTGCAGGTATACGGTGGGCTGTTGGTGCCAAACTTTATTACAGCTGAGCTTTTCTGGCGCAGTATGTTCTACCCAGCAAAATGGCAGGCATATCACAGCCAAATTAAATGTTCTTGAAATAATGCCTTTAAAGAGGACGAAATGCCACAGCCTGGCAGAAGAGAATGTGAAACGTAATGTCAGCTCTTAGTGTACTTTTAGTTCCAATGAAGATGTCAAGGCTCAGATCCAGCCAGTGCCAAATGTCTTCACAGCGTGCAAATTAGATCAGTGTAATTTCATCAGGAGAATGATCAGACTCTGCTGTAGTTATGGCTGAATTCACTGCTTCTGCCGAGAGCTGGGCTGAGGACTGTAGGGCCCAGCTGAGCTCGTGCTCCTATCCTTAGGAAGAGAGCCTGATTTAACGTATTGCTCTCTTAATGCCAAGGTTGAAAGTCAGTCCCACCTCTCAGAGATATTGCTAAATGAGCATCTAACATAGATTACAATGAATTTGTTTGGAACTAAAAAAATCTGGTTAGTGAAAATTAAACCTCAAGTAAGTAAATGAGGTAGTAAGCCAGCTGCCAAGAGGGTATTACAAGCACAAGAGTTCTGTATTTGTGACTAAACATGAAATTTGTATGAAAACATATAGATATTGTTATTATGCAAATGCAAGGTATGTTTGGCAATATGTATAATCTAATATATTGATGCAATGATAAATATTATTAAGAGCCAATAAAGAAAAAAAAACTGCTAACACAAAATGAAGAGTACTGAAAATCTCTAACTAAAAAATGGAAGTTCAATAAGAATGCTGTGACTTATTTCCAGTGTTATGTATAAGAAGAAATTAAATCTAAGGACAAAAAGAAAAAAATGAAGAAATGGGACAGGATAAGTATTTGAGGAAGTAATCTACAAGTGATCTAATTTATAGGCTAACATTTGGAATTAATTGGAATAAAGCAATTTTATAACAAGAGAGGTCATGTATCACCATGAAATTGTTACCCATTTTGAAACTGTCTCTTAATGCAGCACTGTTAAAAATACTCCTAAAATGTTATTTTAGTTGAAAAACTGATTTTTCTTTTCCTTTCCATGTGTAGTTTTCTGCTGAACAATAGTGATCAGGATTCCTCTTTGAATTTGCTGCTAAATCCTCAGTAAAGACAAAGCAGAATTCTCAAGACTTGGGTGACATTCTCAGGACCAGCTAGAGAATTCTCAGATCATTTTATGTTTAAGAATTTGTCGTGTATTTTCAGCCTTTTCAAACTATAAACATTCTGCTAGCACCATAATAAGGGGTTGTTTAAAAACTCTTATTTGCATAATATTTTTAATGTTTATCATTTAATTTTATAAAATATGTTAAAAATGCTGACATATGTAGAAGAAAATAAAAATTACCCATAATCCACAATTCAGACATAATGACTGCGAATATTTTGATATATTTTTTCCAATCTCGAGTGAGTATGTACTTGATTTTTTCTCAAATTGGGATGCAGTTGTTTATATAGTTTGTCTCCTACCTTTAATATATTATATAATGAGCATTTTTCTATCTCATTAAACAGTCTTAAAAATGATTTAATGCTACAGGATACTTCATTGTGTGTAATACCCTCTATTTTTAGGTATTTGTATCAATATTTAACTATTTAATTACTTTCACAGTGACTATCCTTACAAATATACCCTTGTCTGAATTCAATTAATTTCTTTGGACAAATTCCTAAGAAGGGATTACTGAATGAAAGTAGAAACTTTCAAGGTTCTTGTTACTACCATGCTACTTTTCAGAAGCTACATATAAATCTACAATGTATAGCTCCAAGAAAAATCATACCTTTACAAAATCAGATTCATAAAACACTTCATCGTTATATTCCCATAGCCATACTCTGACTTTTACATTGCAAACTTTAAATTTCATAGGAATGGGATGAAGAATATTTGAAAACACTCTAAAACAACATGAAATCTGAGCATAGGACCTTCCTTCTGTTGCTGTTATTCACTATCAAAGGACATTCATTCTCAGTTACTGGAAAATAATTCAATAGATTGATACAATTAGCTTGGAACATGTTGAAAGTCAATGAAAAATTATTATCTCAAGCCATGAAACTATGTTGACATTCTCCCAGTGCATTTAATTGGTGTAGACAAACCAATAATAGACTAAAAGCTAGTGTTACTTAGAATTACTTTTCATTCCGATATATCTCTTCAGAATCATTTAGACCCTCTGCTGTGCAACTTTCTTTTATTTCCTATTTTAGCAATAGGCACAGGACCCAAGGCTATCTCTGGGGCTTGCCAGGACTCAGATGTCAAGCCTTGGAACACTCTAGTAGCAACATCTGGCCTTTTGGTGAGCTCCACAGGCAGTTGTGCAGTTAGATCAGAACTGCCTCTGGGGATGTCACATGGTCAAACAACATACTGATATTTGGGCTGGCATGATCTCTGAGGAAGCATTTGTCTTTCTCCTCGCTTGGAATATGTAGCAGATAAAATTAGAGCTATTAATTATGTGAAAAAATAATGTTTTCCACACAAAATAATTTGCTTTAAAATCCTAAGTTTTTATTTTAATTGCTATAGTTATATTCCAGCCTAGACTTCAGTTGTTTGTGAATTTTTCAGGAATCAGGAGAGGAATCAGGAATCACTGACATTTCAGTTCTGGATAAATTCTGTGCAATTGTACCACACTCATGAAAGAAACCAGATTTGCATTCAGGAGTGATTTAAATTACCGATGATAATGGAAAATAAAATGTACTAATACCTCCAAAATACTTCCTCAAAATAATTTTCCTACTTCGTTGTGTTAAGAACATTTCCTAAGCATATACAATGCTGTGACCCAATATGATATTTGGTTTCCTAAGTCATTATACTGCTAAAGATCTATTTTAATGTCATTTTCAATCAGGAGATTAAAATCCATGTTCAAATAATGCCAGTGATTTACTTAAGGTTATTATCAAGTTAACATAAGAAGCAATCCCAAATGTTTCCCATATTGAGTATGCAAAATTAATCAGACACAAGAAAAACACGCAATTAAATAATCCTATTGTCTCCAACAAAGTTTTCTACTTTTCCAGAGAAAAGAGAAAAATTCATTTATGAGTATTTTGCTCAGTATGTGGAAACTATGATCTAATACCATGTCAAAACACATGGACCTATTCAGATAACTCTTTTTTTTCTGTCATTTTTAAAAATTACTGTATTTTGGTTTCTTAATAAACCAAATTACTATTGTTTAGTATGCAATTAATTTTCATTAATAATAAAATACGAAAATTTTCATACTTCTTTGAAGTTTTTATCTCACCATAAAATTTTAAAAGAAGAAATTTGTTTCCATTTATTTTGAGTGGTTTTTCAGTGTTTATTTTTAACACTAAAATTTTAATATTTTATTTTAATATAATCTTTGAATTAAAGGATTGAATGAGTAGTTAATATTTCCTACCCTGGACTCAAATCATGTACATATAAAAGACTTTTTTTCCTGTTATGAAATCAGAGGAAACTTCTATTAAATATCAATCAAGTGTTTATCCACCTTTCAAAGGGTGTAAGAAAAATCCCTGTTACAAGGACCATTTAGCAAAATGTGGTAACCCTAAAATATCTGAATAATTAAGATTGAGGACCAGTATGTTAGCAGAGTGTGGAGAACCACTTCCCAAGTAAACCCAATTGGAAGGGTGGCTTCACTCTGAGAAATGTTGTTATTATTATTGGTTGACATCCAGTCAGCTCTGACTCACGGCGACCTTATGTATAACAGAGCAAAACGTTGCCTAGTCCTGCACTGTCTTCATGATGGTCGGTATGTTTGAATCCATTGTTGTGGTTATTTTGTCAATCCATTTCATTGAGGGTTTCTCATGTTTCAGATAACCCTCTACTTTACAAAACATAAGAAATAGAGACTAATAAAGTTGCAGGCTTAAGGTAGAGCCAAAATAGTCAGGCCTTGAAATTCTGTCAGTAGGGTTGGAATTAAGAAACAAGTATATCTTTTTGTGCAAAGAAGACAGTCATACAGCTACAAGCTTCTTGGAAGGTCCAAGTTTTTCCCTTCCCATACTTTCTTTAGCTTTTGCCTCCTTTGCTCTTATAAATCTCTCTTCAAGTGACATCAACAAAAATGTTGGAGTAAGGACCTATGAAAATTATCTCTTCCAAAAAAAGCAACAAGAGAACTGGCAAAAATTGTCAGAATCAACTTTTTCAAAATTCTGAACATTAACCAAAGGCTTTAGCAAACCTGGGAGTGTTTTCCAAGAAAACCAGCTGAACTGCTGTAAGAACAACAAATTTTTTGGCATTTTAATTTTATTTAGTCCTATTCCCACTCACCAGCAACATGGTGCCTGAAAACCAACAGCCCACAATCACAGTGAAAACCAGTAGCCCGCAAGCAACTGGAGAAGACAAAACAGGACTGGGGCTCCCTCAAAGCTCCATTTCCAGAGAAATATCAATATTTGACCTGTCTGGTGGTTCTCTAAGGAGCCCTGGTGGCATAGTGGTTAAGCACTCAGCTGCTAACAGAAGGGTTGGTGGTGGAAACCCACCAGCCGCTCCGTGGGAGAAAGATGTGTCAGTTAGCTTCCAAAAAAAGATTATAGCCTTGGAAACCCTATTGGGCAGTTTTACTCTGTTCTATTGGGTCACTATGAGTTGGAATCAACTTGAAGGCAGCATATTTTTTAAAACACATTTTTACCTCAAACTGGTGAACTAGGATGGTAAACTCAAACTGGTAAACTAGGATGTCTTCACTTGATTTTTCTTCAAGCAATTTTATATCTTTCTCTTCTTAAAAACTACAAATCAATGGCTCCTTGGTTGCTATATATAACTCAACCAGTGAATCACAGTAGTAACTCCACTGATACAGATGAGCTTTATAAGCCTGACAGACATAACAAATCATCATTCTGTATATTAATTTATGTTAATAAAAAATATCCAAAACTTAGGAAAAAGGCAAAAGGAAGACTGAAGGAAGATTGCCTATTCTTTCAATGTCAGACTGGAGCACTGTCTATAGGGCCACTCAGGGAGTAATTATGTAGGGGACTGGACTTGTTTGTTAGACTATTCACTCCTGATTAAGGCACAAATTCTGTGAAGTTCCATGTTAACGTATATATTTTTATTTGGTAGAGATGCAAATGAATTCTTCCTGGTAGAAAAGTTAACTACAAATATTATAGTTTTATTGACTATAGAATATTAAGCTATTTTGTATGTAACCCAGCAATTTTATTCTCACCTTCTTTATTGCTTATAAATATTCAATTCTTCAGATACCTTTTGAGCCAATTTTATCCTGTTGGTTCCCTCATTAGTAAGTTCAATAAATCTTTGACATGTACTTATTCTATCTATATTTGTATGAGATTAGATCTTACGTTAAGTATTAACCTAAGTTGTCCAGTTTTCAGAAATCTTTCAAAGTCTTGTGAAATAATTTTTCTCAACTCAAAAATATTTTTCAGAAAAAAAAATCTATTATCTAAAGGAAAAAAAAAATGAGACTTGTATATTTGAAAATAGCCTGCTTTCTCCTGGCCCAATACATTAAGTATAGTGATAAGCAGAGAGTCTTGCAGGCATATATGCCCATTTCTGCATCCGTTTCTTTAGAGTAATGTAAATGTGATATCCTGTTTTCACCCACAGGAAGAGCCTTAAAGAGACATTATTTACTAAGTGGAGACATAAAGGACTCCAATTCAATCCATATAATAGCAAGTGTGATTAATGGAATCCATGTGAAAATCTTGACATTCATTTGCTTTAATTGAATGCCTGGTCATGACTCACGTATTATTCTCCTTAATGTGGGATGCAATATGTGAACCTTTGCTCTATTCTTTCTTTCTCTGGGGATGTAAATTTTTAAACATTTTTGAGTGCACTTAAGTTCTACTGTATCCTCAAACCACTTTTACCAACACATGTTAACAAAAATGCTTTTCGAATGAAATTTACTCACTAATACAGAGAATGCTTAAATGATTGAATAACCAAAGAGAAAATGAAGCTTGAATTTTTGGTATATCCATTTATAATTTTAATCCAGAAAAAAAGTATAAAAAACCAAATTAATGTGTAGCCAAAAAAATTCCTTAAGAATTGACTGTGTATACAAACTAAAAGAAGATGACAGACACATGTATGTGGGTTTTTATAAAGGAAAAAGATAGGAAAGTGGAGCAGTTACTGTATTTATTAAATCATGGTTCATGCAGTTAACTATAGAGACAGATAGATTAAATTCAGGATATTTTAATCCTTGGCTTATTGCCTTTGGTGTAGTGACTAGACACTTGTTCTTGATCCCATGTTAATTTTTTAAATTCTTTTGCTCTATGAATTACCTGCATTTTCAACCTTTTATTTTGTGTCATATTTCTTTAAAACACCAATAATATCCTACTTTTATGCTCTAAAACTCGGAAGTTTGTTTCTGTATTTTACATAAGTGTAAAAATATGATTTTAATAAATATACATAAATGGAAATTTAAAATTCTTCATGGAAAATAATTGCTATTTTTATGCTAAAATGTAAGTAAAGAGACAAAGAAGAATTCTATTTTAAGAAAATTGTCATGTTTGATAACTTTTTTGAAAATTTATCTTTGATCTAGTTTTTATTCATTTAAGGAGATGGATATATGTATATAACATTTTTCAATATGCTTAATTGCTACTGCTTGAGCTTCTTTTATTTCCCTAATGAATTGCTTCCCTATTATGAAGAAATGACTTTCTCAAAGGACAATCATTTATTACACCTGAGCCTTCCTGGTCTCAATTGTACCACATGCTGCTTAATAATTTGCAATGATTCAGGAAGATTGCCATAACCACTCAATTACTTAAATGGCTTTGGATGCAACCTATAGCATGAGGCACATCCTTAGCACACATTTAGAACGGTCTTGTTAATTAAATAGAATTCCAGCAACCTGTCTGTTCTAAGTATCCCACAGACAGCAGCACAATCTAATGTGGGAGACTAAAAACAGTCACTCACTTTCTTTGATCCAACCAGGCAGCTGTGCTCTCACTATACTGTGGAAATGGAGCAGTGGGAGAAAGAAATAGGCAAGGATTTAGAAAATATGATTTTTAATTCTGGCTCTGTGGCTCTTTAGTTTTTGATCCTTGGAAAATTGTATTCTCTGAGCTTCACTTTCCTCCTCTGTATAGAATGTGAGCTATAGCTCATAATTTCTTAGGCATTTTCCTAATCAATGACTGTCTTAGTTATCTAGTGCTGCTATAACAAAAATACCACAAATGGATGGCTTTAACAAACAGAAATTTATACTCTCACAGTTTAGGAGGCTAGAAGTCTGAATTCAGGGTGCCAGCTCCAGGGGAAGGCTTTGTCTCTTTATCAGCCCTGAGGGAAGGTCCTTGTCATCAATCTTCCCCCGGTCTAGGAGCTTCTCAGCACAGGGACCCCGAGTCCAAAGGATGTGCTCTGCTCCTGGCTCTTCTTTCTTGATGGTAGGAGACCCCTCTCCTCTTGCTTGCTTCTCTCTTTTATATATCAGAAGAGATTGACTCAAGATACAACCTAATCCTGTAGATTGTGTCCTGCCTCATTAACACAACTACCTGTAATCTGACCTCGTTAACATCAGAGAGGTTAAGATTTACAACACATAGATAATTACATCAGATCACAAAATGGGAGGACAACCAGACAATACTGGGAATCATGGCCTAGCCAAGTTGACACACATTTTGGGGGGACACAATTCAATCCATAATAATGACACATCTCTAAGTAACCTATTTTAAATGTAGAAACTATTTTTGCAAAATGTTACCAGGGTATTTATGAAAAATCTCAATGGTTTCTTTCCTCACAGCATTCTGAAGCAACAGGATGAAAAATCACTCAAACACTATCAGGCAGGGTGACTAATTTAAAATTGTAATTGTCAAAAATTTTAATTACTTCTGGGCCAATGATATAGAATTGCCAGGCAATGTACTTTAACTAACAGTAGCTCTTATTGTCAGAATCAACCTTCCTGTGGGGAAAATAGACACATGTCCATATGTCTAGATAATGAAATTTGAAGGACAAAGAAAATGTGGGTGAATTCTAAAGGCAAATTTTACTGAATTCACAATTATGCCTTGGGCCAGTCCTATTTTATTAAGGTATGGAATAAACCATTTTTTGTTAACTTTTTAGATTATTGAAGAAAAAGGTAGAATGTATTAAACAAACAGCATAGATATTGTCCATCTAACTAAATTGATTCTCTCAGTACATAATTAAAATATCCAAATTTAAAGTGAACATTTTAAACTAACTTGTAGTCTCATTTCATTATTATCTCACTTCAATAATAATCTATTTACAAGCCATTCAATATGTTATAGTCATTATCTGTTTTTGTCCTTCATATATCTGTTCAAATTAAGTAGACAAGTATTAATTTACCTAGAGTATAAATTCCAGAGGTATATGATGATATATTTGTCTGCATAGTACATAGTATAGTGCAATAGAAATTTGAAATGCTTCTCAGTGATTCCCTGTACAGTGAAAAGATTGTAAGCTTTGAAGTTGGCATTTCTAGTTTGGTCTCAGATAATTTCTGACTGATATTGGGCAAATCAGCTAGAGTTTCTGAGATGTATTTCCCCATCTATAAAAGAAATAGGTATACTATTTTCCAGGGCCTTTTCTATGTGTAATAATATGATTCAGTCATTTTCAGGAAGATACCTATGCACATTCATCCATATAAATTATTATTCCCATCTCCATACACATTCTTTAAGAACAAATAGAATACTTACCAATTGGATCAGGAATAGGAGGGATGTAGAAGGAGTGGAAGAACAAGAGAAGCATTTTGTAATTTTTCAAAATATGACAAGTACTCATCATCTCTTTAAAGAAAAGTGCTAATAATACCCATCTCACAGCATGTGTGAGACTTAAATGAAATAATGTGTTAAGTGTTTTGAGTTTTTTTCTTCAAAATTTCCAAATTAGCTATAACTTATTTTATTTATGACAGATTTCTACCATTATAGATTTGATCATATTTTCAAGACTTTTCTATGGCTAGATAAAGATAGCATTTTTCCCCAAAGAATGGGATTCTTATATGTAAAATATTTTGAAATATGACTTTTAACCTAATATATAAATTGAATAAGTCCTTATGTCAAATACAAATATACTGCATATTTTGAAGGTTTGAATATTTCATTAAATGGGTATATTGCAATTTATTTAAGCAGTTTCCAGTTGTTTGACATTCTCTTGCTTGTAAGAGTGAAAAGTTGAAAGCCGTAATAGACTTCCCTGCACACAAATCCTTGTGAACTTGTCTGATGCCTTCTCAAGATAAATCATCAGTCAACAGATATGCCCAGGCTCAAATCTTTAGAGAGATTATCGATTCTTCTCTTGTACCCCGCATCCAATCCATCAATGCGTACTAAATACTTAATACCTTCAAAATATGTCTAAAATCTAGCCTGTTCTCACCAAATTCACTCCTACCACCAGAATCTCTCACCTGGACTATTACAGTAGCCTTCTAACTACTCTGCCCACCTTCTACCTTCTGTAGATAATAGCTAGTGTGATTCTTTTATAAGACAAGTCATATCTTATCCCTCCTATGATCTAAACCTTCCACTGATCATTGATCTTACTCAGAGTGAATTCCAAAGTCATTACCATGGCATATAATGTCCACCATGATCTGGGTTCTGCTTCTCAGACTACCTCTCCAATCACACACCTCTTTACTACATTCCATCAGCCCTGGTTTCATTGCTGCTCTTGACACATTCCAGTCTTACTCCTTTCTCAGGACCTTTGCTGTTCTCCATTTTATGTTCCTTCTGCCTAGAGCACTCTTCCCACAGATGCCCTCATCACTTGCTCCTTCATTTCATTTATGTATCTGCTCAGGTCTATCCAGGCTTCCCCTGGCCACTCCATATAAAGAACACCACACACACACACATACACACCCATACACATGCACATACAACTCTCTATCCCTCTTAGTCTGATTAAGTTTTCTTCCAAACAGATATTCCCATCTGACATTTTATATAGTTACTGTCTTCTCCCACCAGAAGTAAGGCCTTTAAAAGAATAAATTTCACTTGTTTTGTTCTCTGCTGAATTCCCAGTACCTAGATTGTGCCTAGCCCTGATGGTGCAGTGGTTAAGAGCTTAGCTGCTAACCAAAAGGTCAGCAGTTCAAATTCACTAGCCACTCCTTGGAAACTCTATGGGACAGTTCTACTCTGTCGTATAGGGTCACTACATGTCAGAATCAACACGATTGCAACGGGTTTGGTTTTTTCTTAGATTATGCCTGGTACATGATGGTCAGTCAATAAATACATGATGAATCAATGAAATTTTATTATTACTATAATGTAAACAATTTACCATGGTGGTAGCCAATCTTTATATCAGTGTACAGTTGGTTGGCTCTTTCTCACTTATGAACTATAATGAGATATGGGACATACCTGGGACAAATTAAATTGACACTGAATCCAAGTGTCAAAGTATATGCATGGTTTAGCATGTGAACAAGTGGTGTCAAAGGGCCTTGGTTCTGTGAAACATTTGAAGAGTTTATTTTTGTATTTTAAAGCAGGAAATATGTCTTCAGCCTCTTTCTCAAAGCTGAAAAGTGTTAATAAGTTTGTCCATGAGCAAGGAGTGTACAACCACACTTCTACATTTCTCATAAAGAGTATTTTTCTTGAAATATTTGATGCATTTTACTCTATGTTTTAAATAATTTAAGTAAATATGCAATTGTCATTTGCAAAATTTAAGAATCAAAATACTCCTGAAGAAGAACAAAGGAAGTAAAAGAAGTAAAGGTTAACATTAATAATCAAGCATTAAACAAGAGTAAGTTCCGTTTTTCACAATTGTTAGATTAATGGTTTTAAAATACACCAACTCTAACAAATATATAAAATCAGTGGAACAATATGAGATGATTTTGAGAAAAATTCAAAAATGGTCACACGTGGAACAAATTATATAATTTTATAAACTATTATTTTGTGATAAATAAGACATTATTTTGTATCTGGTGACCGTCTTTATATTATTAGGCAGCAATAGATGGTCACAAATAGCAACAAGTTTTACAAATAGTAGTATCCAAAAGAAACAGGATGGAATCTTGTGTTGATTATCCTCCATTTGTTCTTTCAGATTCATTCTCTACTCTTCTCCATGTTGTTCTAAGCCCCAGCAGACTGACTTCCATGGACTACATCACCTGATCTCCCTTACCCTCTTACTTCTGGTTGGGTTCATCCAATTGTAGGGACCAGAGAGATATCAGAGAGCAGGACAAGAGAGAGAGGGAAACGCATGTGTTTATCTCTAATCTCCCACCACCTCGGGTAAATTATGATAAATCCTCTATCTACAATCATAGCTGTTAGTTGAAACATCTCTCACTATTTAGCTCTCATCAGACTCAGTAACAATGCCATGCCTTGGCCCCTTCAAGTTTTGGAGTGGTAATGGCTTTTTGCAGTCGCTACCCCTGAGGTGCTCACCATTCCTTGCTGGTTTCCTTATCCTTGTCACAACTCTGTAAATACTCCCTTAATCAAATCTCTCCAATCAACCCTCTGAGATAGCCTACTGTTTCTGCCTGGATCATGATTGTTAAAAGTTTCATCTTTGGCTCTTCAGTTGCATTCATGAAACAAAAAGTACAGCTGATGAACCCTACTGTGATTATTCTTAAACAGCTATTCATGACATTTTTATTCTTACTATCATATCATTTCAGTACAACTATTCAGATCACTTCTATTCTTAATGTCATATCATTTCAGTACAACTTAAACTTCTCTTGGGTGGTTTTCCATAAACCAAGCACCAAGCAAATACTAGGATAATAAAAAGACAAGGCAGAGTATTTGTCCCTCAAGAAGCTTGGCTTATTTAGCAGAGAATTCGTAAATATTTGAAAATTTTATACAAGATTATATATAATATAATGTAAAAAAGAGACACTAGCAGACAGTAAGTACGTTTTGAAAGCACAGAATAAAAACAATGATGTGGGCTATCAGGAAAAGATTTTGTTGAGGAGGTTGGACTTTATCTGGATCTTGGAGGATATAAATATTCTCCTCTATGATTCCACCACCAAATGTTTCTTATCAAACAAATAGTTTTTTTTTCAATATCCTAGAGCCATTTATGGGCCATCTGAAGTAGTGTCTACACATGACCACTAAATTAATTTTCACTACTGATCTACCCTATGCCAGGGGATTTGGCATAAAAATTCTTTTGCTATTCTATTGGATGCACATTATGCCAATTCTGTATCAGAAACTCATGAAGGCTTATACGAGGAGGGGTTCAGAGAATTTCTAGATGATCACATAGGAAAGACTTGCCAAAAGTGATCCAAAAAGACTCCGTGAAGTATACAAGAGTCCAGGTTTTGGAGTCATCAGACCTAGATTCAATTTTCAACTCCTTCACTTACTAGTTGTGTGATCTTGGGGAAATAACCTCATCTTTTGTTGGTTTAGTTTCCTTTCCTGTAAAATTGTGATTTTCATATCTCCTCAGTGGGTTCATTTTAGATTCTCAATGAAATAGTATAAACAAAAGGCAATTAAAATATCCACCTCATCTTAAGCAATTTTTCATAAATGGCATCTATTTATATTCTATAATCATTATTCTTACTATTGCTAATTATTAGATTAATATTATATTTGCAATAGGTAGTATACAGACACCTTCCAACAAATCTTAAGCAAAATTATATCCACCTTAGAATGTGGTAAAGAACAAGATTGACACTGTGGAAATTGAATTAGTGATGTGAAAATAAAACAAAAAAGATGTGAAGGAGATGAGATATACATGAAAAAAATAGATATTAACTTTAGAATCATAAGCGTTCATGAGGAAGAAACATGAATTATTTGAAAGGAAATAACCAAAGATGTAAATACAAAAACTTCATTTTGAAGGGAGGAAGAGGGGGAAGGAACAAAAAAGGAAAAAAAAAAAAAAGATCTGACTGTGCAAATCAAACGAGTTTGCCATATTCTAAACAAAATCACTGAAAAAAAAATCATACCTAGACTAGACTTAAGAAAAATTTAATCATAAGAATAAAATAGGAGTCCGGCAAGATGGCGGTCTAGGCAGAAGCACCACGCCGTCCCTCCACAACAAAGATCCGAAAAACTAAGCCAAACAGAGAATCAACAA
>NW_004443973.1:2812383-2817455 GCF_000243295.1 Trichechus manatus latirostris | reverse complement strand
AAAAAAAAAAATAGGAGGAAAAAAAATAAAAAAGAATAAAATAAAAGCCTAGTTATTTTTTTAAAAAACATTGCTACAATGTAATACAAATAAAGCAGGACTTGGATTTCTTCTCTCCAACATATGTCAAATAAGAAGAAGAAAATGAAGCAATGCTTACAGGGAACTCATAACCTCAAATAGTTATACCTAGCCAAATTGTCTTTCATGTATGAAGACAGCAAAACTACATTTTCAGAGGTATACAATCTAATCAAAGCCTTACAAAACTTATCTCCCACATATCCAACTTGAATAAATTCCTAGAAGATACATCCCAACCAACCTAGAGATTGCTCAAAATTAATACCCTGAAAATGAAGAATTTGTGATATAATTCACCGAGAAGTCTTTCTACTAAGATTTTACCCCAAGTTCCCAATTCTGCCATATGCTTTTGTTCATTTAAAATTGATCACAGATTTTTTTTTTCTTTCTTTCTTTCTCATAGCTACATAGTATTCTATGTCATGGATGCAACGTAAGTTATTAAACCAATCTGCTATTGATGGGCATTGAGGTTATTACCAATATGTAGTATTTCAAAGAATGCTGTGTGTATATATATATATCTTCCCTACATATGGATGTATATTTGTTGAAGAAATTTCCAGACAGGGTTAGTGGGTTGACAGGTATATGCATTTGTAATTTTGATACGCATTATCAAATTGTGTTGCGCGATGTTTGTACAAGTTTCTATTTCTTCCAGCAATGTATGAGAGTGTCTATTTTCTCACAATCTTATCACAAATGTACTACCAAATTTTGATTTTTTGACAATCTTCTAGGTAAAAAAATGGTATCTCAGTGAATTTTAATTTTTAATTTGAATTCATCTTATTATAAGTGAACATGAGTATCTTTTTATGTATATCATAACCATTTCTATTTACCTTTATGTAGACTGACTTTTCATGCCTTTTGTCCATTTTTATAATGGCTTGTTACTCTTCCTATTAAATGTCTAGCAGCTTTGTATGTATTACGGAGATTGGCCCTTTGTTTATGATATGAGTTTCAAATATTGTTTCCTGGTTTGTCATTTTTCTTTTAACTTAAGTTTTCAGATGTTTAAGTGTTTGTTTTGACATGCAGATGCATTTTTTTTTTATATTTATAGATATATATGCAGAAGCCCTGGTGGCGCAGTGGTTAAGAGGTTGGCTGCTAACCAAAAGGTCAGAAGTTCAAATCTTCCAGCCGCTCCTTGGAAACCCTACAGTGAGTTCTACTCTGTCCTATAGGGTCACAATGAGGTAGAATCGACTCAAAGGCAATGGGTTTTAATACATATATACCTACATTTTATAATAACATTTAATTAAAAAAATTATATCTCCTGGATTTGAGTCATAGTTTTAAAAGTCTTTCCTTCTCCAAGGTTATAAAGGAATTCTCCTATATTTTCTTGTAGTACTTTTTATTAATATTTATATCTCTGATTCAATTGAAATTTATCTTGGAATGCATAGTGAGATGTGGATCCTACATATTTTTTTCTGATTTAGCCAGTATCATTTATTAAATACTCCATCTTTTCCCTACTGATTGCATTGCTGCTTTTATAAATTATTAAATCCCAAAATTTATTTGGATACAACTGATTATCTCTGAGTGATAAGATTCTGGGTAATTTTTAATTTAATTTAATGTTTCAAGTTTACTACAATAATCATATGACTTTTGTAATTAGAAAAATAAATGTTTTCTTCTCAAAGTTATTATATAAAAGTATATGCATTCTACAGCATCGTTGTTGTGTGCCACTGAGTGGATTCCAACTCATAGTGACCCTATATGACAGAGTAGAACTGCTCCGTAGAGTTTCCTAAGCTGTAATCTTTATGGGAGCAGTTACCAGGTCTTTTCTCCTGTGGATCCGCTGGGTGAGTTTGAACTGCCAGCTTTTCAGTTAGCAGTTGAGCGTTTAACTATTGCACCACCAGGGCTCCTTATAGCATTATACTTATGTTAAAAATATATAGCAACATGTGTGGCTAATTACCTCCATGAAAAACTGCCTCCTTTGCCATGAGACCAGAACTGGATGGTGTCCAGCTACCATTACTGAACATTTTGATCAGACATTCCATAGAAGAATCCTGATCAAAAGGGGGAAAATGCAAAACAGAATTTCAAATTCTCATATGGGCTCTAGACTTTCTGGAGCTATGGAGGATAGATGAACCCCTGAAACTATTGCCCTGAGATAATCTTTAAACCTTAAACCAAAAATATCCCCTGAAGTCATCTTAAAACCAAACAGTAGGTTAGCTTAACTAGTGAAAAAGGCCTGCCTGAGCATTATACTCTTTTAAGAACTATCTATATGGGATCAAATTGACAACAGCAACTTGAAAGATTAAAAGGGAACCTTAGGGGGCAGTGAGTTTATGTTAATGAGGGAGGAAAAACTCAAAAAAGGAGAGTAAGAACAGTTGCCCAACTCGAAGAATGTAATCAATGTCACTAAATGGTACAAATAGAAACTGTTTGAGTTGGTGTATGTTTTGCTGTGTAAAAAATAAAAAAATGTAACAAAACAAATAAAAAATATTAGCAGTGATTCTTTGCATAAACTGATTGTAATTTACTTTTTTTCTTCCCTTTTATTTTTCTGCACTTTTACATTTTTTATACAATGAATATGAATAATTTTTAAAATAAATAAGTTTTCGTGGTAAATGTACTATGTCTTGTATCAGGATTTGATATGTCTTGAGGTTATCTTCTGTATTTAAAGTATTATATGGAAATTAAATTTGTTATTATGTCTCTCACTGAATGTCATTAATATTACTTAGTTTTCAGACCGCATTTATTAACCTCAAATCTCTCTCATATTCATAGGAAAGTATGTTGGCCTACCAATTCTGTTCAATTGAGTATTTATGTATGTCAATTTTTTCAAAATTTTTAGAAAAAACATTAAAACATATTTCTAAACTAAAATTTTGTTATAAAAACAGAGACATTAGTTCAATAGTGTCACTGTACTGATAGTATGTCATAATTTTTAGCTTATATTTTCAGATCATCAAATAGCAAGCCTCAAAATAATTTCACTTTAACAAACCAATTTCCCAAATTAAATACTTCAGGAAAAGTATTTTATTTTTAATTGAAAAGCACAGCTTCACAGAAACATGTTTCAGTGAGTTATACCTTAAGATTTTAGGTTTATATAAAAGGAGCATAAATAATTGAGCTATTATCAATCCTTTTTATCTTTTAAATTTGTGTTCTTTTTCAAGAGCCTCAAGGGACTTTTTAATTAAAAATAAGCAATGCAATTTCAAAACACCCAGTAGAATACAGAGACATAATTTAATTAGTGAAATTAAAGAGTCCATTCTTTCCTTTAAACCAAATTACATAGTAAACAACTACTTAAATCATGGATTTTAATTTTTTTCATTTCAGATATATTCCCTGCCTTCCATTTTTTTTCTAAGAAACAGCTACTACTTAAAAATAAAACAATTTTAGATAGTAAAGCCTGTGTTTATAGAGGAATTAATGAGGAATTTTCATAACCTAAGATAGCATGGTGATCAAGAATGAGTCCCTAAGATTTTCAGCTTGTGTACGACCACAGAAAGAGATGTAAAGTACAATTATAGCCAGAAGAATTCTCCAACCCAAATGTGTCTGTTAAAAGTTTGTTTATCCAGTTGTACCACATGCCACACAGCTGCAGACTATTTAGAGAAGGTTTTCTAGATGCTCCTGTCCAGGATTTTTCTTTCTTTCCTTCCAATTTTCTGCCTCATATTACACTGTGGACAATTTAATGTGACTACATTAAGTGTCTTCTGAACTGTCATTATTTTTAAATAGTTCTGATATCTTTGGGTCATATTTTCCTCAAAAACCAGATTTCCTTGAAAGAGACTTTGGTTAATTCATTTAGCATATTGAGTGTACACAAGTTGACATTCACTGTTGTTGTTGCTTGCAGCCACTCAATTCCAACTCATGGCAACCCTAAAGGACAGAGTAGCACTGCCCCATAGGGTTTTCTAGGCTGAAATCTTTATGGGAGCAGATCTCCTGGTCTTATCTTTTGTGTAGCCTGTGGTGGGTTTAAACCACCAACTTTGGGTTAGCAGCTGAAAGCTTAACTGTGGGGATATGTGCCATTAAAATATGGATGTATAAAGGCCTCTATGCTGCACAACATGTTGAGACTTGTCCCCAACATGTTAAGACTTGTCACGACTTGTTTTTCCAAACCCGTTACTGATTGGCTTGTTTACCTGAATTCCTCCTCCCTTGCCCAAAACTTATTGTTACTCACCCAAAGCCCATTGTTCTGTTATTTGCTTCACTGTTTGCTGTATTGACTGTAAATAAACTCCTGGGACTGAAGCCGGGGTTCGACTCCTCAGAGTGACCCTCCTGGCCTCACTTCTCTGTAAGAGTTGTGGCATTGGTTATTATCTCTGCCGCCCCGACAACCTTCACCGCTGTGACAGATGGTGCCTCGTGTGAGGGGCTGCGACAGATGGTGCCCCGTGTGAGGGGCTGCGACAGATGGTGCCCCGTGTGAGGGCAGACCGCCGTATAGCTGCATAGGTGCCCTCGAACTCAATCCCTTCAGGTGGTGAGTATCGGACGTCTGTTTCAGGCTGTTTAAAGGCACAGCCCAAGAGCAGCAGGGATTTTCCATGGGCAGAATTTTCCCGAATGCTCTCAGATCAGGCTGCTTTAGCCCCAGAGTGGCAGGTCTTTCCTGACCGCTCCCAAGGGATTTCAGGCTTCAGGCCAGGAGCTTTCCTATCATTCTTTCCTTCATTTTCCTATTCCTCCTTGCTATGGGAAATTCTCTTTCTCCTGAGCAGAGTCAACACAAAACCCAGTTGTTGGGATTGTTAAAGGCCTCTAAGCTTAAGGTGTCAGAAGAAGCCCTTACCCAACTTCTGCTTTTAATTGAATCTGCCATTTCCCGACAGATAGACAATCAACAAGCAGCTGAAGTTCTTTGTCTCCAGCTTGCTTGTGAAAATGCTAATGCTGACTGTCGGGCT
>NW_004443973.1:2810774-2812283 GCF_000243295.1 Trichechus manatus latirostris | reverse complement strand
TGGAATATCCTTCATTCCACTGGCATTCCTTATAACCCTCAAGGGCAAGCCATAATTGAACGTGCCCATCATACTCTCAAACAGCTCTTAAATAAACAAAGGTAGGGGGGAGATGATGGGTCTAGAGTATGTGACCAAAATGAAAGACTTGCCAAAGCTCTCTTTATTTTTAACTTTTTATCGGTTGCTAAAGATGGTTGTATGCTGCAGAATGACATTTTATCCCCTCTGACACCCGACATCGCCCACAGGTCCTCTATAAAGGTCCTCAAAAGCCCTCTGTCTGGTAAAGACCTGCAGAATTACTAACTTGCGGGTGAGGGTATGCGGCTGTTTTGTCTCCTACAGGTCCACTTTGTATTCCCGCTCCAGCTGTGGTGCAGCCCGCGCTCCATCCCTCCCATGGCACTCTGAGTCCAGTCCCGGGTTGCCACTGCCCGGGCTCACCGGCCCAGTCGCCTGGGGTGTTGCCATCAGGGACGGCCCTGCCTGGAGACTCTGGGCAGGCAAGAGCGGGCTCTGTGCTCCGGCCGTGACTAGGGGTCCCGGACGTGCCCCAAGCTGCAGCTCCCCCGCGTGCCGGTACACTCTGCCCTGTGCCTCCCCCCTTCCCTTCTCTGAACCGCCACCACCACCCCTTCGGCGGCCGCCATCCGACCCAACTCCAGAGCTACAACTGACACCGGCACACCTTCCCCCGGGGATGAACACTGAAGTGCCGCCATCCGACCCGAAATCACCCCTTCCCCCAGGGATGGACACTGAACAACGGAGATCTGCAATACCGGTAACATGGGGTGGTCTGAAAGCCCTCTCCTCCAAAGCTGAGCATATCCTCTCAACTACAGGTGTCCCACTTACACCTGAAAACCTGTTTCTAGCTATGGTTTCCCTCGTGATAATCTATTCTCAATAGTCATCCTATATTATCTTGTTAATCAGTAATTTGTTAATCAGTAAGTTCCCAATGAAAATTTGTTATGTGTAAATTCCTCTATATTTTCTGCTTCTCCTAGTTAGATGCTTCTGTATAGACAGAGTTCTAAGTTAGATGATTCCTTTCCAATTGATAGTAAATTTGTGTAAATCAGTGTTTGTTTGATTGTTAAATCTGTTATGATGTATAAATTGCCCTTCCTAGTGATTCCCTTCCAAGTAATAGAGAAGCTGTGCAAATCACTGCTTGTTTGATTGTTAATGAATCTTTGAGCCTTTATAAATTTTTAAGCCTTTAAGAATAATAATTTCAGTGGATGTTAAAAGTTAGTGTTCACCTGACAAAATGAGATTCAGAGGAAACCCATGGGTCCAACAATCAGGATATTATTAGTGCAGAGGATTATATTATCCTCATAAGATCATCCTCTATTGTCTTACACACCTGAAAGGCACATTGAGTCCCTCGTTCCAACTTTGTGTCTGATAAGAGCAATGCTCTTGCTTAGTAACCTGGTGAAGAACCAGATGGTATCCGGTGGAAAACCAGCACCGTGAGTTTAAAGAGCCTGC
>NW_004443973.1:2778465-2810674 GCF_000243295.1 Trichechus manatus latirostris | reverse complement strand
TGTTGAGACTTGTCCCCAACATGTTGAGACTTGTCACGACTTGTTTTTCCAAACTCGTTACTGATTGGCTTGTTTACCTGAATTCCTCCTGCCTTGCCTGAAACTTATTGTTATTCACCCAAAGCCCATTGTTCTGTTATTTGCTTCACTGCTTGCTGTATTGACTATAAAATAAACTCCTGGGACTGAAGCCGGGGTTCGACTCCTCAGAGTGACCCTCCTGGCCCCACTTCTCTGTAAGAGTTGTGGCATTGGTTATTGTCTCCGCCGCCCCGACAACCATCACTGCTGCAACACTTAACTATTGTGCCACCAGGACTTCTTTGATACACTAGACCCAGATTATTATTTTGCCCAACAAATATGTATTAGGAGCCTACTATGGACTCAAATAGACCAATGATTGTGAGGATAGCGCAGGACCAGGTGATGTTTTGTTCTGTTATACATAAGTTCACCATTAGTCAGAACTGACTTGATGCAACTAACAACAATGTGCCAAGCAAAAATCCAGGTGCTGGAGCTACGACAGTGAACAAGGTATACAAGGTGACTGCTTTTATGGAGAGTACGTACATTCTGGTTGGTGGAGACCTAAAATCAGTCAATAAATAAGTAATTAAATAAGAATATTCCAGAAAGAAATAATATGCAAATAGAGAGTGACTGGGTTACTGGGCCTCTTTCTGTTTTAGAAAAAGAAGCTAGAAGAGCATAATTCACATCAATAGCTAGAAAATTTCTAACCTGCCCTCTTTCTCTTGTAGAGAATTTAGAGGGAGAAAAAAAAAGGCTTGGCAATCAATGGAAAGGGACAGAGTTACCTGCCTGAACTGAGGCAGAACACCATGCAATACTGGTGACAATAAAAATAGCCAGCAAGCAGGAACATAGAGCTAAAAGTGTGGCTGGGAGAAGATGTGTTCCTAGGAATGTGTAGGCAACTTGAGCTGCCATCACTGTTACAGGGGCTTTAGTCCCATATAGCTGCAAATGATCCTTGGTTACTGTTATGGATTGAATTGTGTCCCCCAAAGATGTGTGTCAATTTAGCTAGGCCATGATTCCCAGTATTGTGTAGTTGTCCTCCATTTTGTGATCTGATGTAATTATCTTATGTGTTGTGCATGCTAACCTCTATGATGTTAATGAGAAATTCTGGTAAGGTAGCGGTTAAGAGTTCGGCTACTAACCAAAAGATTGGCAGTTTGAATCCACCAGGTGCTTCTTGGAAACCCTACTGGGCAGTTTCATTCTGTCCTGTAGGGTCGCTATGAGTCAGAATTGACTCGACGGCAATGAGTTTGGTTTATTTTTTTTATGATGTTAATAAGTGAGGATTAGAGGCAGTTATACTAATGAAGCAGGACACAGTCTACAAGATTAGGTTGTATCTTGAGTCAATCTTTTCTGAAATATAAAAAAGAGAGGTGAGCAGAGAGGGGAGGTACCTCATTACCACAAGAAAGAAGTGCCAGGAGCAAAGTGCATCCTTTGGACCTGGGGTCCCTGCCCTGAGAAGCTCCTAGACCCAGGGGAAGATTGATGACAAGGAGCTTCCCCTAGAGCTGGAATAGAGAGAAAGCCTTCCCCTAGAGCTGGTGCCCTGTATTCAGACATTTAGCCTCCTAAACTGTGAGAGAATAAATTTATATTTGTTAATGCCATCCACTTGTGGTATTTCTGTTATAGCAGTACTAGATAACTCAGACTGTTACATACTCCTACCCTCCTCTCGATGGAGTGACTGACACCTAGAGAGTGATGAGACTCAGCCAAGTGATGTTTATAGATTTAGAACAACAATAAGAAGTTAGATTTCCTGTTTTTTGGGGGGGGATTACATTTCTACCAAGAATTGTTATCAACCAGATTACTTGTATTGTGGGCACTGAAAACTGTGATCCCTGAGCTAAAATCAAGAGTAGGTAGTATAGTTTTGCATTTCCCTCCCACTGGGATGGCTAAAATTAAAAAAAAAAAACACACACACACACCCAGAAAATAAAAAATGTTGGCAAGGAAATGGAGAAATTGGAATCCTTACCCATTTCTGGTGGGAAAGAAAAATGGTACAACCATTGTGGAAAACAGTGTAGCAGTTCCTCAATGTTATGGGTTGAAATGTGTCCCCCTAAAAAATGTGTTTTAAATCCTAACCTCTACGTCTGTGGTTATAATCTCATTTTGGAATGGGGTTTCTTTTTTATGTTAATGAGGCAGAATTAGTGTAGGGTATATCTTGAGTCAATCTCTTATGAAATATAAAAGAGATTAAACAAGTAAGAAGAAGAGAGATGGGGTAAGATATATGCCAAGACACATCTCCAAGGAACGAGGAAGCAGAAGCTGAAGAGACAAGGACCTTTCTCCAGAGTCAACAGAGAGAGAAAGCCTTCCCCTAGAGCTGACAACCTGCATTTGGACTTCTAGTCTCCTAAACTGTGAGAAAATAAATTTCTGTTTGTTAAAGCCACCCACTTGTGGTATTTTTGTTATAGCAGCACTAGATAACTAAGACAGAATTTTGTACGGGTAGAGTAGGGTGCTGCTCTAACAGATACCTAAACTGTGGAAGCTGTTTTGAAATTTGGTAATAGGTAGAAGCTGGAATAGTTTTTAATGTGGCACAGTAGTTAGGAGCTTGGCTGCTAACCAAAGTGTTGGCAGTTCGAATCCACCAGCTGCTCCTTGGAAACCCTATGGGGCAGTTCTACTTTGTCTTATAGGGTCCCTATGAGTCAGAATCAACTCAACAGCAACAGGTTTGTTTGCTTGTTTGTTTGTTTTTAATAGTAAAAGCCTAGATTGCCTTGATGAAACTGTTGGTAGAATTATGGACATCAAAGGCAATCCTGGTAAGGACTCAGATGGAAGTGAAGAGAGCCATAGAAAAAGTCTCTATTGTCTTAGAGAATATCTATGGCACCAGCAACAGAATGTTGCTAGAAATGTGGACGTTAAATGTGCTTTAAAAGAAAATGATGAACATATGATTGGACAATGGAGGAAGGGTGATGCAAAGAACTTGTCTAAATTATGTTCAAATATTTGGAGGAAGGTAGAACTTGTAAGTGATGAATGTGGATATCTGGCTGACATGATTTCTAAGCAAGATCTTAAAAGGGCCACACAGTTTCTCCTTGCTTCTATAGTAAAATGCAAGAGGAAAGACACGGACTTAAAAATGAACTGTGCAAAATGTAAACAGAACTTAAAGATATGGAAAATTCTATTGTACAAACTAAGGACACGTGTCCTAGAATGTTCACCAAGGACATACCTACAGAATTTTTTTGTAAAAGAGATTAAGCCTGTGGCTGATGGGTCTAACCAATGACCACAGCAGGAAAACCATCAGCTTGAACTGAAGGGAACAGAGAAAGAACAAAAGGAAAGAACTCTGTCTGCCTCTTGGAATTGTACAGACAGGAAACAGGTCAAAGGAAATACATCTGTTGTCTTCCAAGAAAAGAAAAGGACCATCCCTGGAGCAGATCAGAGATCAGGGCCTTCTTAGTTTCAAAGGGTTAGGCCATAGTCTCCTGGATCTCAAAGGGTGGGGCCACAGCCTCCCAGGTTTCAGAAGAGTTGCATCTTTGCCAGCTTGGTTCCAGAGCGTGGTGCTGTCATTAAAATGTGCCAAGGGGATGGGGCCACCTCCCAAAGTTGAGTGGCGGGGCAGCTATGCACAAGGAACCGAAGAATGGGCCTACCAGAGCTGACAGGGTGGGGTTGCAATTCAGATGGACTAGGAGAATGGGGCCGCCCAAAGTTGAGGGAGAAGAGCTGTCATCCCAGTGGGCCTGGAAGATGGAGCAAAAGCCCAGGGCTGAGGGGCCTCTACCCAGAATCCAGACAGCATTACCAACACCCAGAGTCTGAGGGGCAGGGCCATTACCCAGATGGTCTCAGAGAACAGAGGATTATTTTTAAGCCTTGAGAGCTAATATAGTTTGTTCTGCTGGGTCTTGGACTTGCTGGATGCCCATTATCCCTTCTTTCCCTCCAATTTCTCCCATTTGTTATGGAAATGTCTACCTTGTGCCTGATTCACCATTGTATTTTGGAAACAGATAATTTGTAATCTAGATTTCACAGGTTTACAGATGAAGAGGAATTTTTCCCCAGGTGGAATATGCCTTAAGTCTCACCTATATTTGCTTCAGATGATTCTGAAGATAAGATTTTGGACTTTGAGTGGATTTAAGACATTTGGGATGATGTAATGGGGTGAATGTGTTTTGCATACGACAAGGACATGAATTTTGGGGGACCAAAGTATGGAATGTTATGGATTGAATTATTTCCTCCAAAAATATGTGTTGTAAATCCTAACCCCTACGCTTGCAGTTATAATCCCATTTGGGAATGGGGTATCTTTGTTATGTTAATGAGGCAGGATAAGTGAAGGGTGTATCTTGAGTCAATTTTTTTATTTTATTGTGCTTTAGGTGAAAGTTTACAGTGCAAATTAGTTTCTCATTCAAAAATTCGTACACAAATTGTTTTGTGAGATTGGTTGACATCTTCACAATGTGTCAGCACTCTCCCTCTTTTCCTTTACACCCCAAGTTCCCTGCATCAGTTTTTCCAGTTTTCCTGTCCCTTCTGGCCTTCTTGTCTTTGCTTTTGGGGAGATGTTACCCATTTGGTCTCGTATACTTGATTGAACTAAGAAGCACATACCTCACGTGAGTTATTGTTTGTTTTATAGGCTTGTCTAATCTTTGGTTGAAAGACAGACTTTGGGAGTGGCTTCACTTCTGAGTTAGCAGGGTGCCCAAAGGCCATAATCTCAGGGGTTACTCCAGTCTGGGTCAGACCAGTAAGACTGGTCTTTTTTCGTGAATTTGAATTTTGCGCTACACTTTTCTCCCTCTCTGTCCAGGATCCTCAATTGTGATCCCTGTCAGACTGATCCGTGGTGATAGCCAAGTGCCATCTAGTTCTTCTGGGCTCAGGCTTGTGGTTTGTGGTTCATGTGGTCCATTATCCCTTTGCACTAACATTTTCCTTGTGTCTTTGGTTTTCTTCATTATCCTTTATATATATATATATACATACATATATATGTGTGTGTATGTGTATATATATAAATATCTCCTATATATATATATCTTAGATGGCTGCTCACAAGCTTTTAAGACCCCAGACATTACTCACCAAAGGAGGATGTAGAACATTTTCTTTATGAACTATGTTATACCAATTGACATAGTTGTCCCCCGAGACCATGGTCCCCAACCCTCTGCCCCAGTTACTCAGTCCCTCAAGGTGTTTGGATGTGTCTAGTAATCTTCTATGACTTTGCCTTGGTCAAGTTGTGCTGACTTCCTCTATATTGTGTGCTTCCTTTCCCTTCACCAAAGTTAACACTTGTCTACTATCTGGTTAGTGATTTCCCCTCCCTACCCTCCCTTCCTTCATAACTATCAAAGATTGTTTTTTATTTTTTCTGTATGTAAACCTTTTCTTGGTTTTTTATAATAGTGGCCTCGTGCAATATTTGTCCTTTTGTGATTGACTTAGCATAATGATTAAAGAAACAATCCACCAAGAAGACATAACCTTAATAAATACCTATGCAACCAACAACAGGGCTCCAAAATACATAAACTCTAACAGCCCTGAAAAGAGAAATTGACAGTTCCATAACTATGGTAGGAGACTTCAGCACACCACTCTCAGTAAAGGGCAGAACATCTAGAAAGAAACTCAATAAAGATACAGAAGGTCTAAAAGCCAAAATCAACCAACATGACCTCATAGACATGTATAGAACACTCCACTCAACAGCAGCAAAGTATACATTCATTTCCAACACACATGGAACATTCTCCAGAATAGACCACGTTTTTGTCCACAAAGCAACCCTCAATAAAATCCAAAACATTGAAATAATACAAAGCATTCTTTCCAATCACAACACCTTAAAAGTAGAAATCAATAACAGGAAGAGCAAGAAAAAAAAAATCAAATACGTGGAAACTGAGTAACACATTGCTTAAAAACAACTGCGTAAAAAAAAAATAAAATTGGGAATAAAAAAATTCCTAGTATAAAATAAGAATGAAAACACATCATACCAAAACCTTTGGGACACAGAAAAGGCAGTGCTCAGAGGTCAATTCATAGCAATAAACAAATGTATCAAAAAAGAACAGACCAAAATCAAAACACTAGCTCTACAGTTCTAACAAATAGAAAGAGAACAGCAAAAGAAGCCCACAGCTACCAGAAGAAAGGAAATAATAAAGATTACAGCAGAAATAAATGAACTAGAGAATGGAAAAATGATAGAAAGTATCAACAAGAGCAACAGTGGGTTCTTTGAAAAGATCAACAAAATTGGCAAACTACTGACCAAACTGACAAAGGAAACACAGGAGAAAAAGCAAATAAACCAAATAAGAAATGACATAGGGGACATTACAACAGACTCAAATGAAATAAAAAGGATCATAACAGAATACTATGAAAAATTGTACTCCAACAAATTTGAGAACCTAGAGGAAATGGACAAACTTCTAGAAATACACTACCTACCTAAAATAACACAAAATGAGATAGAAAATCTGAACAGACCCATAACAGGAAATTAAAGAGGTGGAAAAAAAAAAACAAACCTCCCAACTAAAAAAAGCCCTGGCCCAGATGGCTTTACTTGAAAATTCTACCACACATTCAGAGAAGAGCTCATACCAGTACTACCCAAACTATTTCAGAGTATAGAAAAGGAAGGGATACTCTCAAACTCATTCTGTGAAACCAGCATAACCCTGATACCAAAGCTAGGCAAAGGCACCACAAAAAAAGAAATTACAGACCAATATCTCTCATAAATATAGATGTAAAAATTCTTAACAAAATTCTAACCAATAGAATTCAGCATCACATAAAAAAATAAAAAATACACTGTGACCAAGTGGGATTCATACCAAGTATGCAAGGATGGTTCAACATTACCAAATCAATCAGCATAATCCACCACATAAATAAAACAAAAGAATCACATGATCATCTCAATCAAAGCAGAAAAGGTATTTGATAAACTCCAACACCTATTCCTGATAAGAACTCTCAATAAAATAGGAATAGAAGGGAAATTCCTCCACGTAATAAAGGATATCTATACAAAACCAACAGTCAACATCATTCTCAATGGAGAGAGGCTGAAAGCATTCCCCCTGAGAACAGGAAAAAGACAAGGATGCAGTTTATCACCACTCTTATTTAACATTGTGGTGGAAGTCCTAGCTAGAGCAATAAGGTAAGAAAAAGACATAAATGGCGTCCAAATTGGAAAGGAAGAAGTAAAGCTATCCTTATTCACAGATGATATGATCCTATACATAGAGAACCCCAAAGATTCCACAAGAAAACTACTGGAACTAATAGAAAGATTCAGCAGAGTAGCTGGATACAAGATCAACATCTAAAAATCAAGTGGATTCCTATACACTAACAAAGAGAACTTCGAAAAGGAAATCAGGAAAACAATACCATCTATAATAGCCTCTAAAAAGATAAAATACTTAGGAATAAATCTAACCAGGGATATAAAAGACCTATAAAAGATAACTACAAAACACTACTGCAAGAAACCAAAAGAGACCTACGTAAGTGGAAAAACGTACCATGATAATGGATAGGTAGACTCAACCTTGCGAAAATGTCAATTCTACCTAAAGCAATCTACAAATACAATGCAATCCCGATAAATACCAACAGCATTCTTTGTATACCTCATTTATATAAAAAGACAAGAACAGGCAAATGTATAGAGACCAAAGTTTGTTAGTGGTTACCAGGGGTGGGAGGTAGGGGGCAAAGGGAAGGGGGTGGTTATTGCTTATGGAATACTGACTTTCAGTTTACAGTGATAGAAAAATCACATTGATTAAGGATGGGGTTGCAAAGCCAATTAATGCAATTACTGTCAATAAGTTGTACATCTGTAAAAAACTGAATTGGCAAAAGTTGTGCGATATATATATTTACAACAATGACAAAAAAAAAAGAGGAGTAGCTGCTGATGCTTTTTATGTACATCTAAATACTTCATGGGATTTGGATTCTTGGTTTGGAGGTTTAGGGTCATGGCTTCATGGGACATCCCTGTTAATTGGCCTAATATAGTGTTTAGTGCTTCTGTTCTACTTTCTAGTTCATCACGTAGTGCCTGGGTCTTAGAAGCTTGCAAGCAGTCATCAAAGGCACAACAATTGGTCTCTATTCACCTGGAGCAGCAGAGGAAGGAGAGCCGGGAATAGGAGGAGGAAATGGAATGTGAGGCTAATTGCCTCCGTGAACAACTCCCCACTTTGCAATGAGAACAGAAAAACTGAATGATGCCCAGCTACCATTACTGAACGTTTTGATCAAAGTGTATTAAAAATCTTGATCAAAAGGGAAAAAGTGTAGAATAGAATTTCAAACTCTCATGGAATACACATTTTCTGGAGCCATGGAGGATGGATGAACCCCTGAAGCTATTGCCCTAAAATAATCTTTAATCCTTAAACTAAAAATATCTTCTAAAGTCTTCTTGAAGCCAAATGGTAAATAACTAGTCAAGAATGTCTGTCTTGAGCACTGAGCTCTTTTATGACCTATCTATATGGAATTAAGGAGCCCTGGTAGCACAGTGGTTAAGAGCTCAACTGCTAAACAAAAGTTGGCAATTTGAATCCACCAGCAGCTCCTTGGAAACCCCGTAAGGCAGTTCTACTCTGTTCTATAGGGTCGCTATGGGTTTGTTTGTTTGTTTGTTTTTTTATATGGGATTAAACTGACAACAGCAACTCAAAAGATTAGACTGGGAATTTAGAGGGCAGTGAGTTTATGTTAATGGGGAAGGAACAACTCAGAAAAGGAGGGTGAGAATGCTTGCAGAACTGAATTGTACATGTAGAAATTGTTAAATTGGTGTATGTTCTGCATGTATATTCTCAACAACAAAAATGTATATGTCTATATATTTATATATATATAAACCGACTGCCATCAAGTCGATTCCAACTCATAGCGACCCTGTAGGATAGAGCAGAACAGTGTCATAGGGTTTCCAAGGCTGTAAATCTTTACAGAAGCAGTCTGCCACATCTTCCTCCCATGGAGCAGCTGGTAGGTTCGAACCACTGATCTTTCAGTTAGCAGCCGAGTGCTTTAACCACTGCGCAACGAGGCCTCCATAGTGTGGAGTTTAGGTATCCGCTAAATTAGATGTCCACTACAAACAATGCATCAGGGCTCCGGTGGCGTAGTAGTTAAGACCTCGGGCTGCTAACAAAAGGTGGCAGTTTGAGTCCTCCAGCAGCTCCTTGGAAATCCTATGGAGCAGTTCTACTCTGTCCTATAGGATCGCTAAGAGTTGGAATCGACTCCACGGCAATGGGTTTTTTTGCTTTTTTTTTCTTCTTCAAACAATGCATCAGTGGGTCAGGTCATCCTGCAAATTATTGCCGAATTAGCTTCATGGAGTCTTATCTGATGGGATTATGAAAAAATACAAACTCCATTTCTTTTCCCCGTGACCCATAGCATTCTGACAATTTTAAAAGTAAATGGGCTTTTGTTCTATTTAAAGAGAGGTGCTTGAAAAGGCCCAAGCTAGAGAGAACTTTCTTCTAATTCAGACAAAGAAAAAAAAAAAAGATTAGCTTCTTAGTTATTTGAAAGGAATTCTAGTGAAGGTTACAAAACTCCATGGTCTGGTCTGTAGTTAAATCCCATGGCATATAATTTTCGCCGTCATCTGGGAGACAGCCAATGGTGGGATGTAATTATAGAAATGCTGACACAGCAGAACACAGCCGAGGCCAAATTAATTCTCAACAAGCATACCCAGAACCTAATAAGAAACTTCCGTTGATGATGAGACAGTAATTTGGAAATGCAATAAGAAGTTGAGTGAGAGTGAATTCTTACTCTGTCACTGTTTCTTCCTTCTTTCCTAATCTGAGGCACCAACAGCATCATGGGAATCTTCCCAACAAGTCTTCTGAGGGAAGGCAAGAAGCTAGACTAATGTTACCAAAAGTATCTTTTAAAGCAAACTGCTTCCGCTGACGTGAGAGGGCTAATTAATAAGAAAAATACCTAAAATGAATCTTGAAGTTGTTAGAAGTATTAAATAACAACTGTTACAATCACTCTGAATTTACTCTAAACCTAGTTAGGGACCCAAGAAAGCTGTAAAGGGTGTAAGGGTGTTGCTGAGAGTCAGCAGCTGCTTGGAGATCATTTTAAGAACAGAAAGGGAACATGAAAAACAGCATGTTGTTTAGTAAATTTGGAATTCAGAACTGCAAATCACATCTCTCGGACAGATCTGCTATTGGAACACACAAAACTTCCCTTGGCTACTTACTGTCTTTGCCTTCATTAAAAGTCTATAATCCTCTCATTGTCAGAAGAAATAAGTGATAGTCAACACTTTTCCAAACAGGAAATGTCATGTGTAGGATCAGCAAAAGATGGATGCGAGAGGTATACTTTTTGCCAGATCTGAGTTCAGCTCTATAAAATAGAAGTTTCCAAGAAAGGAAGAAGAATAGACAAAGCTGCATTTGAGCAATGGTAAGTGAGATTCTATATTATTGTTTCCTAACCTTGGTCATGGTATTAGTTATCCATTATTAGTTAGGGTCAGTGAATACGAGGGAAACCCTCAATGAGATGGATTTATACAATAGCTATAACAATGGCAGAGCCCTGGTGGAGCAGTGGTTAAGAGCTCGGCTGCTAACCAAAAGGTCAGCAGTTTGAATCCGCCAGCTGCTCCTTGGAAACCCTGTCTTATAGGGTCACCATGAGTCGGCATACCAATGATCTTGAATATGGCACAGGACTGAGCAACGTTTCATTGTTATACATACGCTCGCCGTGAATCAGAGCCAACTTGACAGCAACTAACAATATTGCTGCATAAGAAATTGTGCCAATACTTAGCAGCTTAAAACAACAATAAACATGCATTATCTCACACAATTTCTGTGGATCATAAATTTGGGAGTGGCTTAGTTGAGACTGTAGTCAAGATGTTGTTGACTTACATGGAAGCAGGAAGCTTCGGTTCCTCACCACATGGGCGTCTCCATAGAACCTCTTTTCATAGCATGGCAGATGACGTCCCCCAGAACAAATGAACAAAGAGGGCGAAAGGGAAGCCTAAATGACTTTTGCCCTAGCTTTGGAAGTCACACTTTGTCATTTCTACAATATCCTACTGGTTACTTAGGCGAGTCCTATTCATTATAGAAGGGGTCTACACAAGGGCATGAATATTAGGAGCCAGAGACAATCAAAGCCATCTTGGAAGCTGGATGCCATAGTTATTTACATACTATCATCAGAATTTTTGCCTTTTCTACCACATACTACTTAAACACTATTGTTTACTTAACATTTTAATGTATATAGATTTTTTTAAACCCATCTTAAGCAATAATATCTATGGAATTGTGGATCTGATACAGCATTTATACTTCTTTTAATATAATAATTTCAAAATAAAAATATAACTCTTAAAATAGACTTTTCTTTTCTTGTATCTCCTAAAATCAAATCAAGATCACAAGTGTTACAGGTACTACTCTCTGGAAAGCACCACCAACTACATGCTTGATCTGGTCTTGCCTGAAGGAGATCCCTACAGTCCAATGCAAGTCAAGAGGCATTTGTTTCATGTGACGTCCTCACACTATATTTCCTAAAAGTCCAAGGTAATAGGACTTGGGGGTCGACCACAACACTGTGGCCTAGAAGTCCATTTGCTGCAATAATTATAACTGTCACTTGCCAGCTATCGTTTGCCATTACTTTAAACAGAAACAATTTAAAGAATTGAATCATAAGGGTAAAGCAGATGGTTCTCATGACATAAAGCTAAACTTACCTTATTATGTATTGTTAACTGCTATCCGCTTTCACTACCAAAGGTCATAAAGCAATTTTAACCATTCCCTGGAATGCCACCAGCAATAAGCATTTTTGCTTTACTGTTCTGTTGACCTGAATGTGATAGTTATACTTAAAACTCTTACAGCTGGGAAATCTAGAAATGACTTCTGGTCTTTGAGAATTTATTAAAATGTTTGGTTTGGGTAACCTTGATGTTACTCTAAGTATGGTTGGAGAAATCATGTCATACTTACTGAATTTTATTAGTGACTGGCCCTTTTTAATAATAAAAGTCAGTGTTCTGAAGCCTAGTACCTGCTTTGTCCTGTGCTAGTGACTTCTCTTCTCATGGTGGTAGGTCCATAAGCCCTTATAATTCTTTCCTGAGGGTGCTATATTTTCTAGCATCTTTCCTGGCCAAAGGTGACAGTATGGATGATGTAAGAGTGTGGCTGGCAGAATTAATCTCTATTCTGAGTACACACAGATCATCTGCCCATAGTTCAGCCTGCACAGCCTGTGACCATTTGCAGGATCAGTTTCTGTGATCTGACCGCATACCTGCCAGCTTTTTTTTTTTTTTTTAACTTCATTTGGGAGGAAATTAATCCCTTAACTTTAATTATAAATTCATATATGAATTAATATAGCTATTACATGTTAAGTAGGTTTTCTTCACCTTTCTGTTTAAAAAAAAAAAAACAGGGAGTGGGGAGCTGCAAAGCAGTGCATACATCTACCAGACTGATGCCATTATTTGACAGAGTATTTTTCCTTCCTTCATAAGTTTTATTTAATTAAAAAATTTAACTTCCAAGATCATTGTTTTAAACTTAAAACTATGTATGTCCAACCTCTGCTTCATTAAGACTGAGTGAGAGAGAGAAAGAGAGAGAGAGAGCAGCCTGGATTGTTCTGGAGACAGTTAATACCTAGTCTCTGTTACAGTTGTCACAAATAGTCGTATTTGTAGGTGATTTACACAGTTAGATAAGAAGTACGGTGTCTTCATAATCAAAAACTCATTAAAGTAACATTAAATAAAAAGAAGTGTACTGTAAGGAAATAAAGGATCACTGTGCATGCATCCAAAGAAAAGAGTCCAAGTACAGTGGGAGCTAAAAGTAGATCTAAAAGTTATGCTCCAGCTGTTCTTTCTGCCTCTCAAATGCCATGTGGTTTCTACCATCCTTATTTCTCTCTTTGCTTCCCCACTCAAACAGCTTTCTCTGCTTACCCTTGGCCCCCCACCTTGACTTTACATGACTGTTTTATCGTCAATCATTATCTAACAAATATCTCTGTATATCTCAGTTCAAATGAGGCAGGAAGTGAGAAAATCTGATTGGCTCAGCACAGTCTAAGACTTAATTTCCTCAGGCAAGTTGTCCATTTCAGGCCCAGTCACCTGTAGGTAGAGAAGGAGAGTCATGTGACACAAATGGCAGGTCATCAGAGGCTGGAGTAGAAGTGATCCAGATAGTCTTGGAGAGAGGTATGGGCAGGAAGCCAATGGCTGGCTTTGCTAGTTAAGCTGTGTGTGAACAGAAAATTCGTTTTCTCTTCTTTTTGTTTCTCTTACAACCAGGGCTTTGAACTGGATAGTACCAGTTTGAACCCCTGTTGAGAATTTGCATTTCCACCCCAGATATACTGAATCAGAGTCCACATTAAAACAAGATCCCCAGGTGATTCTCATGTACAATAAATTTTGAAACCACTGCTCTGTTAGTGGTTCTCAGAATTGGTCCCTAACCGGCAGCATTAGCATTGCCTGTGAACTTGTTAGAAATTCTTACAACAGTGAATCTCAAACTTGGTTGAGTATCCGAGTTGCCTGAGGAGCATTTTTAAAATAAAGATTCCGTGTTAAAAATCTGGACTTAGAGAACTAGATCATAAATTTGTGTGTGTGTGCGTGTGTGTGTTTAAGCCTCAAGTAATTTCAATGAGCTTGGTTCTAGAGATTAAGAAAACTGTCCCATAGCAACTACCACAGATCTAGAAATCCAGTTAGCTCAGGATAAACATTGTGTTGAATGACGAAATTGATTGTCTGTATGTGTACTAGCTTTCTACTGCTGCTGTAACAAATTATGACAAATTAACAACTTAAAACAACACCCATTTTTATCTCATTGTTTATAGATCAGAAGTCCAAGTGGGCTTAGCTGGATTATCTGCTTAGGTTTCTCACAAGGCCCAAATCAATTGAAGGCTGTGGGGAAGACTGCTTTCAAGCTCACTCAGGTTGTTAGCAGAATCAAGTCCCTATAGTTGTAGTTCTGAAGTCTCTGTTTCTTTGCTGACTGTGAGCCTGGGGCTGCTCTCTGTTCCTAAAGGGCACCTGCATTCCTTCTTACATGGGCCTCTCCATCTTCAAACCAGCAACAGCATATGGAGTCCTTCTCATACTTCCAATCTCTCTGACCTCCTCTTCTGCTACCAGCTGAAGAAAACACTCTGCTTTTAAAGGATTTCATGTGATTAGATTAGCCCCAATGAGGCCATTTTTAGAATTCTGTATTCAGTATGATCGATTGCAAAAATGGCAATTCCTTGTATCTCCTCCTATCAAGAGGTAGTGTCTTTCTCAATTCCTTGAATTTTAACTGCCCTTGTGGCTTGTTTTGTCCAATAGAATATGGCAGAAATAATGTTGGGTAAGTTCTGAACCTATGTCTCAAGAGCATTAGCTCACTTTTGCTCATTTTCTTGGCCCTCTGCTCCTAAACAAACAGGGCTAGCCTGCTGGAAGACACAAAACCACACATAGCAGAGATGAGCTGTCCCAGTGAAGCCTCTCTAGACTAGCCTCCAGCTAACTCAGAGTTGAATACAGACACATGAGGTAGCCCAGTTGTTATCAGAAGAATACTCGGCTGAGTCCAGCCCAAATTTTTGACTCTCAGAATCATGATCTATAGCAGTGTTTGTTAGTTTAAGCCACAAAATCTTGGGATATAACACAACAAAACTAACTGATAGTGATGGTTAAGATTGTGTGTCAACTTGGCTGGGCTATGATTCTCGGTGTTTTAATGTAATCACTCCCATGATTGAATATACTGTGAGTAGCCAATCAGATGAAAGGGATTCTCCTTGAGGAAGTGGCATACATCCCAATATAAGCAGACATTCTGGCTTTTTGCTCTCTCTGGATCCTGCGGCTGCTTCCTGTCATCTCATCTCCCATGTTTGAGACTTGAGCTGTCAGCTTATCAGCTGAACCTGGGATTCGTTGATCCGCACAGCCTGTGAGTGGGAGCCTTGCTCTCCAACCTGCTAATGTTGGGCTTGCCAGCTTCTGTAGCTGTGTGACTTGGGAGAGGCCTCTACCCTAATCCACGGACTTGGGACGTTCTAGCCTCTACAATTGCATGAGTTGTTTCCTTGATATAATCTCTCTTTATATATATATTTATACACTTTAATGGTTTTGCTTCTCTAGAGAACCCAGCCTAAGACACTGACACAGACTGCATATCATTTATCTTCAAAAGTAGTTATAGATATAGATATATACCTACATATTTAGATATTTATCTATCTAAAGATAGGTTCTATCTAGATATATGGTTTTATAAATACTCACTATTTGTTTATAAGGTTTGGGTTTTGTGTTTTTGGAAGGCTCCAATTTTCAATAAGGCATGAAGCATCAAGTTGTCTAGGATAATTATTTGGGTCCCTAGAAAAGTTCTGAGATCTTGCTTCTTGGTATTGATGGGAAAAGAGTGGGGAAACAATAAGGGAAGAAGGAAGACCAGTCAACAACCATTCTGTAACAACTATGAGAGAAATAATAGGCCAATATTTGAGTTAGGGCAGCATTAACTCCTTTGAATTTTTACTTCAATCTCAATCTCTTCTCCTCTTTCATTGCAGAAATTGCAGATGTCACAGCTCACTGTAAAAATCATATAAGGAAAATGTAACAATCAAAGAAGGTGGCATGATATTAGATGTGAAATGATGACTCTGAGCCAGGACAAAAATGAAAACATGTTAAGGTTATACACCTGACCATTTTTACAAATTATATTGAATCAAGAAAATGGCACACATGAGTTTAATTTCTTAAAAGCGCATAAATATCTTAATTTGAAGGATTGACTAAGCGGGCTGAAATGATGTCTATTTCAGGTCAAAGAAAAGTTTATATATGTCCCTAAGTTCTACTTACTTATCAGACTACCTTTTCCTTTCAAGCTTCACTAAAATTCCAAATTATTACCAAAAGGTAAGATTTAAACTTATTAGCAAAGATACTATATGTTTGATAATTATATTCTTCAGCTAAGTCCTTTAAAGACTTTTGGATTGAGAAGATGCATCTACAATACTTCAAAATGCTATTATTGGGCCATGTGCAAAAATATATCTCATTTATATGTGGTAGACATAATAATATTTTCAATATTATTTTGTGGTATTTAATCTCTAATTGAAATATTAGAGATTGCTGTGAACAGTAATATAGTCTGGATATTCCAGCATCTAGGATTGGATAAATCATGGCATTCTTTTCCATCTTAATGAGCATTAGGGAATGCCTTTAGGTAGGAAAATATGCAATCCATGTTTCTGGTTCCTGTGTGTTCCACATATTATCACTATCTTTAAGGAATTTTCCATGAAAAAGTCAAAATTGCATTTTTTTTTCTGGAAATGAGTCTCTTATTGACTCATCTTTACCATCATTACTACATCAGAAAGTGTAGATTTTTTGTGGGAACTGAGGGACTTCTAGATTCAAAAGTTTTGAAAGGTTTGAGTTTCACCCATATTTAAATCCGTCCACTGACACCAAGGTCAATATGTTTGTTTTATGACTAATATTCCTATAATGTCCTTTGTTGTTGGTGTTGTTAGTTGCTTTGGAGTTGGCCCCCAATTCATTCTGACCTGTGCACAATGAAAGGAAATACTGCCTAGTCCTGTGCTACCCTCAAGATTGCAGATCAGACCATGTAATCCATAGGGTTTTTATTGAATGATTTTCAGAAGAAGATCACCAGGCCTTTCTTCCTAGTAAAGACTTTTACCTAAGTTCAATTTAAAATCTCAAGGGAATTGTATCACATATTACATAGATATCAAGAAAAAAGAACTTATGCCCTAAAAAGAAATGTATACATCTCTCATCTAGATTCTAAAGAAGATGATTTTAATGATTGTCCATTGTTTACTGAATGGGATCAGGGAGTATAGACATACAAGATTACACAGGGAGAGAGATTTTAAATTGCTCTGTGAGAAAGAGGGAAAACTTAAGAGAGATGAATTGTTGAGGTACTAAGGAACTTGGTGAGCTGTTGGGAAAGACACAAAAGTCTAATTAGGATTTTTTTTGTTGTGCATTATGTGATGCAATTTTTTTTTCCTCTATCAAACCTTCTGTAATATATATTTTGCTATCCTTTGTAGGGTCTAGATTGCATTACAAACCCAAAATTCAACAAGGATAAACTGGTTTCCCAATTGTTTCTTGTTTCTTTCTCCATACCTCATACTTATACTATTGACTTTGCTCATGTTATTCTGTTTCTGCATCAAAAATCCCTTTCAGCAATTCCAAAAGCCATCCACATCAAGACCCAACCCAAATGCTACCAGAATTAACCTCCACTTCATCTCTACTTGTATAGCACTTGATTTGGTACTCATATAATACTTCTATCACATTGTGCCTTGTACTAAACTTAATGATTGTACGCTTCATCTACTCTATCAGAATGTAGTAATATTTTATTCACCTCTTAGATTCTCTACAGAGGCCAAGCAGAGTGCATGGCACCTAGTGAGCACTCAAAAAATATTTCTTGAAAAAACAGGTCAGTACAGGAGTGTTCTATTCTGATTTTCATAGCGTAATACAAGAAAATGTTGTTGTTGTTGTTAGGTGCAATCACGTCGGTTCTGATTCATAGCAACCCTATGTACAACAGAATCAAACACTGCCAGGTCCTGTGCCATCCTCATAATCGTTGTTGTGCTTGAGCCCATTGTTGCAGCCACTTTGTCAATCCATCTTCTTGAGGGTCTTCCTCTTTTTCGAAGACCCTCTACTTTATCAAGCATGCTGTCCATCTCCAGGGACTGATCCCTCCCGATAAGTCCAAAGTATGTGAGATGTAGTTTCGCTATCTTCGCTTCTAAGGAGTATTCAGGTTGTCCTTCCGAGACAGAATTATTCCATCTTTTGGGATTCCATGGTATACTCAATATTCTTCACCAACATCGCAATTCAAAGGCATGAATTATTCTTCAGTCTTCTTTATTCATCGTCCAGCTTTCACACGCACATGAGGTGATTTATAACACCGTGGCTTGGGTCAGGCACACCTGAGTCTTCTAGGTGACATCTTTGCTTTTTAACACTTTAAAGAGGTCTTTTGCAGCAGATTTGCCCAGTGCACTGTGTCATTTGATTTCTTGATTGCTGCTTCCACAGGTGTTGATTGTGGATCCAAGTAAGATGAAATCCTTGACAATTTCAATCTTTTATCCATTTATCATGATGTTGCTTATTGGTCCAGTTGTGAGGATTTTTGTTTGCTTTATGTTGAGGTGTAATCCATACTGAAGGCTATGGTGTTTGATCTTCATCAGTAAGTGCTTCAAGTCCTCTTCACATTCAGTAAGCAAAGTTGTGTCATCTGCATATTGCAGGTTGTTAATGAGTCTTCCTCCAATTCTGATGCCACATTCTTCTTCATGGATCTGAGTCCAGCTTCTTGGATTATTTGCCCAGCATACAGATTGAATAAGTATGGTGAAAGGATGGAACCTTGATGCATACCTTTCTTGATTTTAAACCATGCAGTACCTCCTTGCTCCATTTGAACGACTGCCTCTTGATCTATGTACAGGTTCCTCATGAGCACAATTAAGCGTTCTGGAATTCCCATTCTTTGCAATATTATCCATAATTTGTTATGATCCACACAGTCAAAAGCCTTTGTATAGTCAATAAAACACAGGTAAACATCTTTCTGGTATTCTCTGCTTTCAAGCAGGATCCATCTGACATCAGTAATAATATCCCTTGTTCCATGTCCTCTTCTGAATCCAGCTTGAATTGCTGGCAGTTCCCTGTTAATATACTGCTGCAGCTGCTTTTGAATGATCTTCAGAAAAATTTTGCTTGCATGTGATATTAATGGTATTGTTCAATACCATTTCATACAATTTCCTCATTCATTTGAATCACCTTTCACTGGAATAGGCATAAATACAGATTTCTTCCAGTTGGTTGGCCAGCTAGCTATCTTCCAAATTTCTTGGCATAGAGGAGTGAGTACTTCCAGAGCTGCATCTGTTTGTTGAAACATCTCAATTAGTATTCCATTAATTCCTGGAGCCTTGTTTTTCACCAATGCCTTCAGGGCATCTTGGACCTCTTCCTTCAGTACCATTGGTTCCTGATCATATGCTACCTCCTGAAATGGTTAAATGTTAACCATTCAACCATTCTTTTTGGTATAGTGACTGTGTATTCTTTCCATCTTCTTCTGATGCTTCCTGCATCATTTAATATTTTCTCCATAGAATCCTTCAATATTGCAACTCAAGGCTTGAATTTTTTTTCAGTTGATTGAGCTTGAGAAATGCCAAGAGTGTTCTACCCTTTTGGTTTTCTAACTCCAGGTCTTTGCACATTTATTTATAATACTTTACTTTGTCTTCTCGAGCCGCCCCTTGAAATCTTCTGTTCAGCTGTTTTACTTCATCATTTCTTCCATTTGCTTTAGCTACTCAACATTCAAGAGTAAGTTTCGGAGTCTCTTCTGACATCCATTTTGGTCATTTCTTTCTTTCCTGTCTTTTTAATGACTTCTTCCTTTCTTCACGTATGATGTCCTTGATGTCATTCCACAACTCATGTGGTCTTCAGTCATTAGTGTTCTATGTGTCAAATCTATTCTTGAGACGGACTCTAAATTCAGGTGGGATATACTCAAGGTCATACTTTGGCTCTCATGGATTTGTTCTAATTTTCTTCAGTTTCAACTTGAATTTGCATATGAGCAACTGATGGTCCGTTTTGAAGTTGACCCCTGGCCTGTTTTGAAGTCGACCCCTGGCCTTGTTCTGACTGATAATGTTGTGCTTTTCCATTGTCTCTTTCCACAGATGTAGTCGATTTGATTCCTGTGTATTCCATCTGGCAAGGTCCACGTGTATAGTCACCATTTATGTTGTTGAAAAAAGGCACTTGAAATGAAGAAGTTGTTGGTCTTGCAAAATTCTATCATGCAATCTCTGGCATCGTTTCTATCACCAAGGCCATATTTTCCAACTACCGATCCTTCTTTGTTTCCAACTTTCACATTCCATTCACCAGTAATTATCAATGCATCCTGATTGCCTGTTTGATCAATTAGACTGCAGAAGCTGGTAAAAATCTTCAATTTCTTCATCTTTGGCCTTACCGGTTGGTGCCTAAATTTGAACTATAGTCATATTAACTGATCTTCCTTGTAGGCATACGGATATTATCACTGACAGCATTGTACTTCAGGATAGAACTTGAAATGTTCTTTTTTACAATGAATGCAATGCCCTTCCTCTTCAAGTTGTCATTCCTGGCATAGTAGACCATATGATTGTCTGATTCAAAATGGCTAATACCAGTTCATCGCAGCTCATTAATGCTTAGGATATCAATGTTTATGCATTCCATTTCATTTTTGACGATTTCCAATTTTCCTAGATTCATACTTCATACATTCCATGTTCCAATTATTGATGGATGTTTGCAGCTGTTTCTTCTCCTTTTGAGTCGTGCCACATCAGCAAATGAAGGTCTCAAAAGCTTGACTCCATCCATGTTGTTAAAATCGACTCTACTTTCAGGAGGCAGCTCTTCCCCAGTCGTCCTTTGAGTGCCTTCCAACCTGAGGGGCTCATCTTCCAGCACTATATCAGACAACGTTCTGCTACTATTCATAAGGTTTTCACTGGCTAATTCTTTTCAGAAGTAGACCTCCAGGTCCTTCCTAGTCTGTCTTAGTCTGGAAGCTCAGCTGAAATCTGTCCACTATTGGTGACCCTGCTGGTATTTGAATACCAGTGGCATAGCTTCTATCATCACAGCAACATGCAAGCCCCCACAGTATGACAAAATGGAAGATGCATGAAAAATACTAGAAAATAATAGTTTAAAATGTGTGCATTTAAATACATGCATTTTCATGATAAAGAGATGTTGACTCTTGCTGGTAAAGTAATGAACTTTCACCAACCTGCCACATAATCTGTTCTGAAGATGAATAGGAGCATAAGCATTCAAACACTTTGAGGAGTAAAAACACTTTCATTTATTGCAGTAGCTACTGTATGAATTAGCATCCTTATAACTCAGTGCCTTTCTGTGCTAGACATAATCATAATAGTTTAAGTTAATCTAAACCCTCCAAGTCAATGCTACTCAAATTGTGAACCACAGATTGGTACCAATCCACAAACTGGTACTAATCTTTGACGAGATAAGTAGAAACATTGGGAGTAAGCATTTAGAACTTTTATAGCAATTTGATATAATAATATTATGTCTATTGAATTTAACAAAAAATGTAGCTTATATTTATATGCCTTTGTTTTGTTCATTTTATTTTGCCAGTGATTCATTCCATGTTATTTTATAATAAAATTGATCCACAACAGATTGAAAATAAAAGCAAAAGTACACCAACAAAAAAAAGCTAATCTTTCACCATGGAAATTTTTAGAAGCACTGCTCTAAGTCATTTTCTCCAGAATGGAAGAGACCCATTTGTGTATGGAAGTGATGATAGAAAAGAGAAACATAACTTGCAGATATTATGAATTATAAAATAGTAGTATCAACAAGCTGACATAAAAGAATAATATGGTGAATGGTATTGACAATAAGGAGCCCTGGTGGCCCAATGGTTAAGAGCTTGGCTGCTAACCAAAAGGTCTCAGTTTAAATCCACCAGCAGCTCCTTGGAAATCCTTTGGGGCAGTTCTACTCTGTCCTATAGGGTCACTGTGAGTCAGAATTGACTTGATGGCAACGGGTTTAGTTTTTTTGGTTTAGTGACAGTAAAGCACATGAAATATAAAAATTATGATTCATAGTATTAGTTTTGGTTCAAAGTCTTTTCAAAGTCTTTTGCACATATTTAACACTCCTCAATGCAGCCCCTCTCTCTGGTGAGTTTATAGTCTTAAACTTTTAGAGAAAATAATATACTCTCCTATGTTTAGTGGGTTTGGGAGCTTTGCTTGTTTGCTTGAAGAAAACATAAAAAAAAAAAAAAAACCTACTGCCATTGGGTCGATTGCAACTCATAGCACCTTATAGCGACCCTATAGGACGGAGTAGAACTGCATCATAGGATTTCCAAGGCTGTAAATCTTTACGGAAGCAGACTGCCACATCTTTCTCCTACAGAGCTACTGGTGGGTTCGAACCACCAACCTTTTGGTTAGCAGCCAAGTGCTTTAACCACTGCACCACCAGAGCTCCTTAAAACATCTATACACCTAAATAATTAACATTAACAATAATTCCCCAGTCATATGCAAGCATTCTCTGAAAAAGTTCCTTCAGAAAATCAATAAATCAATGTTTTTGAAATAAAACTGAGCTACAGTAATCATTTGCTTTTTTGGCAATTTAACATTGACTTCTTGTAGAAAGTCATCTTAATGTGGGTCAGGATGACATTTTGAGTAAACAATATGTGGTATTCTTATTGTCGGACCATCTCGTTATTCCAGATTACCACAATACATTTTACAGCCGTTTAGAAATGTTCTGTAGATTTCTCACATTATTGAAAATCACATTTGCCAGTACTTTAAAATTTAATATTCATGAATCTTATTGCAGATTTTGGTTCGAAGAATCTGGGATTCATTATTTAGATCACAAGATCAGAGGGCAGGGACTGGGTTAGATGTCAGGGTTTGTGTTGTGTCTAATGTGCTCAGAAAAGGTTTTTAAAACTTGAGGATACAGTCCTTGACAACTACATCAATCTAGACAAAGCAGGAGTATGTCTTGATCCATTTATAATGTAATTTTAACTTTGCTATATTCCATTTCCATTTTCTTTCCTTCCCCTGCTAGGCAAATGTGGCCCCATGAAGCTCAGCTCCTGTATGAGCTGTAATTGGGAGCTTTGACAAGCCCTGTCCTATGGTCCTCTAGGGTCCACACTCCACCTCTAGCTCTCTCTTCCTGCTTTTCAGACTCAAATTACCTTGATTCATTTTGCATGAACCTATACTTCTTCTCTTTTAAAAAATATATATAAAGGAACTGGAATGCTTTTAAAGGTAGCTTATGATACTGTAATAAAGAGAAAATTCTTTCCTGCTAACAGAATTGCTTCCTGCAATATATTAGTATCCAAATCTGTTCTAAATAATGTGTATTTAAAATCTTACATATCTGTTAGTGGGAAGTAGATTAAGTCTAAGTGATGCTACCTGCTAGAAGTTCTGGATTTTTGTTAACTTTTAAAATTTTTTAGTTCAGGAGGGGAGTTCTAGCAAAATGGCACTCTAGGCAGAAGCACCATTCCATCCCTCCAAAGCAAAGATCCGAAAAACTAAGCCGAACAGAGAACACAACAATCCTGAAACCCTAAAATGGCAAATGAAGAGATAAAGAACTCAGCCAAGCACCAAATGGAGTGAGAAAACTGACAGAGAACGGAGAGCGAGGAGAGACTCATGCAGAGGTCCCCTACCAGCTAACACAGCGCGGATCTGCCATCTTGGACTCCTATCGGAGACCAGCAAACAGGGGGTACAAGAAAACAGCCTCATGGAGCTTCCAGCAGAAGACAAAACAACCGGTAATTAGCAATATACTCTTTCCCACCCCCCACCCTTCTTCAGCCCGACTCGGCCTCCTCTGCTTCCCGTGGCCACAATCTCTTGACCAGGAAACACTGGCTGCTTGGATTCCACACAACTGAACGGGCCGGCTCTCTGAGTGCCATTTGTTGGCTGCTGGTGTTGCTTTTTTCCGCTTCTTTTGATTTCTTCCTTGCCTCTCACCGCCTCCCCCTCCTTTCGCTCAAGTGCCTGGCTCCATGTGCCATCTTTGCTTCTTCCTGAGGGGCTGCAGAGCTCTGGTAATTTGATATACACTTTCCCACTCCCTACCCTTCTTCGCCCACACTTGGCCCCCTCTGCTTCCCGCGGACACAGTCTCTTGTCTGAGAAACACCAGCCTGCACTAGCTGGCTCTCTGAGTGCCATTTGTTGGCTGCTAGTGTTGCTTTTTTTTCCTGCTTCTTTTGATTTCTTCCTTACCTCTCACCACCTCCCCCTCCTTTTTCTCAAATACCTGGCTCCGTGTGCCATCTTTGCTTCTTCCTGAGGGGCTGTGGAGCTCCTTTCGAGTGTGGAGCTGCTTCCTGGTCTGGGCTTCCACGCTGGTGGGATCCCGGGGCTTTTGTTCATTTGTTTGTTTTGAATTGTTTGTTTTCTTTTCCTTTTCTTGAGTTGGGAGCCTTTTCTGGCCAGGCGGTGCTACATGGCAACGAGACTTCCACCTCAGCTTGCACAGACATGCAGAGGGATCACTGAGGGCATTTATTTTTACGTTGGTTTTTTTTTTTCCTGTTTTTTTGGTGGGCTTCCCTTGTTCTTTTCTCTTTTTTAATTTGTTTTGTTTTCTTTTCCGTATTTTTCCCTTTTTGTCTTTCTTCATTGCTCAGTTTCTCGTCTCTCTATATCTTCCTTCTCTTTCTGTTCCCTGAACAGCGGGCATTGTATAACTCTACGCCTTCTAGCCAGGCTTTACTGCAACACCTGAGAGCAACTTCCCCAGACCTCATAGCTGCACCAGTGGAATCCCAGGGAACTTTGTGGTTCTTTAACCTTTCCAATTTTTATTTATTCATTCTTTTCTTTTCTTCCTCTTCCCCTTTCTGTTTTTCTCCATTTCATAGTCTCTCATCTCTCCACTCCAAGGGCAAACTCCCTTAGCATTCTTTTCTGTTTGTTTGTATGTTTTTGGCTCCTGTTCCTCTCTCCTCTCTCCCATATCCGTCTTAGCTCCACACATAACAATCTCCCCACTGCATCCTGCCTACCTGCACCGTGTGCTTGGCATCACACCACCAAGCAGCACTGGCATGGCCTACTGGAACCTGCCGTGCATTGATTACTGACCTGCTCTGGTGGCTTTAGTAAGTGCCACAAACAACCCATCCCAGTAACTCCTCTTCAGCTAGACCTGCCCTGCCGTACCATAGCTGAGTGACTGACCCTACCAATTGGAGAAGGAGGCAAAAAGTATTGTGCCCACAGATGAGAAAAGAATAAAGAACACACAGTCCACCTGCTCAGACATAGTCAAATTAAAAAAAAAAGGGGGGGCAAAACAAACAAATCTACAAACAATAAACAAGAAAAATAACTACTGAATGCCCTGAAGACAGCAGACAGTATCAACACATTTACAAAAACAGGACAGGATGGTTCCAGTAGGCAGCCAACATAAAACACCAGACGACTCTCCAGTGGAAGAAAATGCACTAGAACTACCTGATAGGGAATTCAAATCTCTAATACTCAGAATTCTCCAAGAGCTGAGGCAAAAAGCTGACAAACATGAGGAAAAAATAAATAAATTCATGGAAAATTCAGACAAAAAATTGGGAGAACTCAGGAAAATAATGCAGGAACAAAATGTCAAAATAAATTCACAACTAGAAATTATACAAAGACAGCAATTAGAAATCCAAAAGATAAACAACAAGATTTCAGAAATGGACGGTGTCATAGAAGGGTTGAGACGCAGATTTGAAACTGTGGAAGACAGGATCAGTGGAATTGAAGACAAACACTTAGATACAACTCTGTTTCAGGAAAACTCAGAAAAAAGAGCAAAGAAAACTGAAGAGACCCTGAGAGTTATGTGGGATACAATCAAAAGCAAAAATTTTCAAGTGATTGGAATTCCAGAACAGAGGGAGAAAACACAAAACACAGAGAGGATCATTGAAGAACTGCTGACAGAAAACTTCCCCAATATCATGAAAGATGAAAAGCTAGCCATCCAAGAAGCTCAACAAACCCCATATAGGAGAGACCCCAAAAGAAAATCACCAAGGCATATCATATTCACACTCGCCAAAACCAAAGACAAACAAACAATCCTGAGAGCAGCTCATGAAAAACAAGAAGTCACCAACAGAGGAGAAACGACAAGACTAAGCTCAGATTATTCAGCAGAAACCATGCAGGCAAGAAGTCAATGGGATGACATATATAAAATCTTGAAAGAAAAAAATTGCCAGCCAACAATAATATATCCTGCAAAACTCTTATTCAAATTTGATGGCGAAATTGGGTCATTTCCAGATAAACAGAAATTAAGGGAACATGTAAAAGTAAAACCAAACTTACAAGAAGTATTAAAGGGAGTTCTTCGATCTGAGGACAAACAACTTCAGCTCACAGGCAGAATCTAGGACGCAGGATCATACCAGCCAGATAGCAATCTAGGAAATGACCTCTTGAGGATTGTCCAAAACCAAAAGAAATACAACAGGGAATCAGAGCAGTTAATCAGTAAACGACAACAACATCAAAACAATAAAAGGGGGAATAAACGGAATAGGTATAGAATCTTCTAATGGAGAGGAAGGCAAGGCGATACCAAGTAATGGTAGACTGCTTCAAACTTAGAAAGATAAGGGTAAAATTCATGGTAACCACAAAGAAAGTTAACAAACATACTCATAAAAAAAAAAGAGGAAAAACATAATGGTGTATCTTTGGCTATGTGTATTTTCACCAAAAAGAAAGGTTGAGAAGTTAGAGGGTTGACATATTGTGGGGTTCTTAATGAATATCATTAAACAATGTGTACTACTGTTTCATGAGAAACTATTTGTTCTGTAAGCCTTCACCTGAAGTACAATAAAAAAAAAAAAGATTCAGAGACACTGAAAAAAAAAATATAGAATTTGTGAAATGGCTGCTTTAGACTTTTAATTTAGGTATTTTTATCAGCTTTTGCCTCTAAAGTTTCCATTTAAAGATCATAGTTACAGCTGTGTTACATTAGTGACCACTGTCACAGTGATTGGAACTAATGGCATATCACTGGAGGAAGGAAGTAAAGTTACGTTTTCCTCGTCTTCATCTATTTCAGTCAACCAATCAATATTTATTAAGTATTCACTCTGCAAATATACCTACTATATCCCAGGTACTGCTGTACCCAACCATGAAAAGACTTACTTTTGTCAAATTTATTGTCTAGTCATAGCAGATGGGCAATATAAAAGTTAAGGAAATGAATAAATGAGGGGAAAATCAGGTACTGATATAACCATACATTGAATGAATACAGGTAGTCCCCAACTTACAATGGGGTTCCGTTTTGACGATTCCGTTGTAAGTCAGTTCTGATATAAGTCGAATACTTCATTTTTTTTTTTTTTTTTAGAGTTCTAGTTTTCATTACTTTTGCCTTTTATTATCAGCATCTTTATAAATCCGATCTTTCTTTGGTTTTGTGGGTTGGAAACATTACATACAAACTTACACATTTGATGACATCAGCAAATTGCATGCTGAAATGTATATAGCACATATCACTAACAATAAGATGTACACACACACACAAAAAAGGACTGTTGTAAGTGTGTTTGGTAGTAAGTCAAATATGTAAGTTGGATTCTACCTGTACATGAATTCTGTTGCTCTATTCATGATGTGGGTGATCTATATTCTCCTAGGTGACCACTTAAATTTTCTCTCTCAGTCACTGGGATTCCAGAAGCCTAACCCCTCTTAGGGTCACTTTTCTTTTAGACAGCCCTCTAGGGTAGTAATTAAAATGGCTCTAGGCCGATGCTGTCTCTTGTGGCCACCATCTGATCACAAGGAAGCGCTCATGTACTCTGAGTGTCTGGACCATTCGCAACTCAACTTCCTTTTCTTCATCCTTTGTCAGAACAGGTAGTCTCTTGCCTTTAGGTATTTCTAGGTGCAAATCTATGTTCCATGATTCCAAGGGACATAGGCCAAGATCACGGAGTGGTTTTACTAAAGTCTCTCCAGCAGGCAGAAAAGAGGGGGATGTGCCCCTCCATCTTGATTGTATATACTGGCAGGGCACAGCTCATAGTATACTATCAATTCCCTCTGAAAAAAATTATTTCTAATCTCCAATACCTCTCTTGACCCCTCCAACCCATTTTATAGGTGGATTGATCAGCTGAGAGTTGCAAAACTTGTTTTTGACTACCTCCCTTAAAAGTCCTACATAGCTAGTCTAACACCTCACTTTAAAATGTAGGAATATTTTTACCTCTTGTTTTGTATACAGTTAAAGCATAGAAGTAAAGATTTTCAAGTTAATATCTTGTAACTATGGTGAGGGTAATGCAGAAAATTAAAATAAGGTGATGTGATAGAGTGACTGGAAAGTTACTTCAGGTTAGATGGTCTAGGAAGGCTCTATTGGAAGAAAGTGAGAGCAATGAGAAGTTAGGGAAAAGAGTATTCTGACCAGAGGAAAGAGCTAGTGGGGAAGGTCCTAAGGTGGGGTAGAAATATTTGTGAATGGTCACAGAACAGAAAGCAGATCAGTGTGGCTAGAGTGTGTGAGTGATGGGGAGAGAAGTCAGGGGCAGGCAATGCTGGGCTTTTAAACCAGAGAGAGATCTTTTTTAAGCTGATGGACTTGGATGGGGAGATAAAGAAAAAGAAGAATCAAGGCTAACTCCAAACACCGTGATAACCAGTTGCCACTGAGCTGACTCCAACTTGTGGAGACCCCGTGAGAGTCGCAGTAGAACTGTGGTCCATACAGTTTTCAATGGCTGATTTTTCAGAAGTAGATTACCAGATCTTTCTTCTGAGGTGCCTCTGGGTAGACTCAAACCTCTAACCTTTCAGTTATCAGTGAGAGAACTAACTGCACCATCCAGGGACTCCTAGCATCATAATAGTCATTAACAAAGCAAAGGGAAATTAGAAAAGAGGTTTTCTGCCTTTCATGGGGAGAAGTCACATAAATGTCACCAGGCCAGAAAGAGATTTTCAAGCTCATACCACTACACTTTTGCCCAGTGCTTGGTTACTGGATAATCAAGTTCAAATGTTCACTTTTTAAAAATTAACCATTTTATTCAGTTTTTTAGAAAAAGATTTAAATTCATGTCATTTCCCGTGCTCTTTCCTTTGCCCTATGCCAGCTGTTCTGATTGAGTCTGCCTCATTTTGTGCTTGATTATCAGCCCGACTAAGAAGATAAGGAATTACAAACAGTCCTCTGTGCTTTAAAATGACCTGAACTGTGGAATCGTCATCAGATGACCCAAAAAGGAAAATAAGGAATTTCACTCTAGACTCCCAAGTGTTGGGCACTCAGACGAGGGCTGTGCACATCCATGGAGGAGCCTGTCCTCTCTCTGAAGCCGTATCTACTGATAGGAAAGGTCAGTAAGAGGATTACAGATGTCTGTATGTAGTACAGTGAGTCAAAGGAAAGGCTCTGGAGACAAGCCACAGAGATAAAGGAATTGAGTCAATTTGTACAAAGAAATGAAAGAGTAGTGAGTAAGGAGGAAGTCATGAGATTTCATGGGTTCAAGAGCAAACCCTTATCTTTCTCTGGTTTGTCAGAATGAGGAGCCTGGGACTCTAGAAGCAGCTGGCTGAGACCTGGAGAAGAGACAGAAAGGAGAAATATCAGAAGTTGAAACACTGTTTTGGAGCATGGTGGTTAAGAGCATGGGCTCTGGAGCCAAACTGCTTGGGTCAAATCTGGTTCCTCACTGAAGAGCTGAGTGTCGGGGCAAGGTCACTTATCCCTCAGGGCAAGGCTCCATTTTTCACGGTGAATGGGGGAAAATAATGCTCCATGCCTCCTGGGGTTGTTGTGAGGATTCAAGGAGTGCACATGCCTGGAGCAGTTAGAACTGGGCCTGGTACTGTGAAAGTGCAATGTAAATGTAGACCAGGGATCCTTGGGATCATACTGAATTGGCTTACCCAAATACACCTACCAGGATAAGAAAGGTGGGCAGAATCCAGTTCTGTTTTCTTTGATAGTAGTCATCTGTATAGATGTAGAGGACTAGTATTTCAGAGATGGTATTCAATCAGAAATGAGTCTCACACATGGTACCAAAAAACCAAACCAAACCTATTGCCATTGAGTCGATTCTGACTCATAGTGACCCTATATGACAGAGTAGAACTCCTCCATAGGGTTTCCAAGGCTGTAATCTTTATGGAAGCAGAATGCCACATCTTTCTCCTGCAGAGCAGCTGGGGGGTTTCAACCACTGACTTTTTGGTTAGCAGCCAAGCGCTTAACCACTGTGCCACCCGGGCTCCTTTCACACATGGTAGTGTGATAATAAAATGAAAAGGTCAAATAGGATTATGTTTACCTACGAGCACAAGGGATAAGCAGGAAAGGGAGGGAACAGCCAAACAAGACAGTCTTTGATAACCTAGTGAAATAGAGCAAGAGAGGAGCAGTCACAGGGTTGAAAGAAGGAAGAGTTAATGACAGGTTTAGGTGAATAAATGAGGAAGGCTATGAAATCATTAAAAAACCAGAGGCTCAGAGATTAAGTTAGTGACTGTATTTAAAAACAAATCAGTAAAAGATCTACTTCTTTTGAGAGCTGCTGGGTAAGTGAAATGAATCAGTTTGGCCAGGGATGTAAATATGGGAGGAAAAGGGAAGTGAGTTGAACTGGACAGATTTCTCACTTCAGAAAAGATGAAATGTGTTGTATGTAACCCATTGAGAGGGAAGCCTGACCCTGGGGAAGGAGGTTAGTTTTATATTTTCTTTAAAAAAAACCATTGAGATTTGAAGGGTTAACGTGGAAAAGGGTGTTATCAATGACAGGAGGCTTTTGGTATTCTTCTTACTACCCCAGGCACAGACCAAACACGTTGCTCTAAGCATAAGGCTAAGACGGTCAATTTGAAAGAAATGGCTAGAAAGCGTGTCTAGTTTTGTCTGCCACATTTTTGTGCATTTAGTTTAAACTGATTCAAGTGAAAAATCCTGGCTGATCAGCTTTCACAGCTGCTTTGCCAGAGAGCAGCTGCTGCTGGTGTCAAGTGAAATACACACATAGGATGCCAACAGGCACGTGTAACTCAGGGCAGGGTACAGATTCAGATTCAGAGGGTGGAAAGTAGTAAGCACAATGGAAAATGGTATTTTAGATTTCTGAATTGGTATCTTTTTAAAAAAATTAAGAGTAGATAAGCATAGGTGATGGAAATATATTTTCGAATACTTTATCAATTAACAACAAGATACATCAGCCTTGCCTAACTCCTCCTGCTTCCACTGGGGCATGAGTTACCAGGCTTATTTAAATTCCTGTAAGTGACCAGGTACATGCAAAGTAATGACATTAATACAACCACATTCAGCAAAACAGGACTCACAAGATGAGCAAGGTGGAAAGAGAACCATTGTAAGTAGCCAGAGAAAGGTTGGGCACTGTTGAAATCATCAGACTCTGGGTATCTCTGTTTCCTTGTGAAGAATCAGCCAAGTATGAAGAAGGCTGATCATATTTCAGGGAGTCTGGATTTTCCTTCCAGGCACTTACAGACAGAACTTGGTTTGGGAGAAGAGATGAATTTAAAATAAGAAGGGGAACTGGGTGATGGTGGAGATGGAAATAGCCACCATGTGTTGAGGGAGGCTGAATTCTTGACAAGGAGAGGGAGAGAAACAAGGAAAGATCAAAACATATCCAAACTAGGATGTGGAGAGAGAGCTCTAGGGTCAGAAGTGATGGATCTGCCTTTGGGAAGGAGTCTTGGGGCAGGAGAGTGGGACAGCTGTTGAGAGAAGGTCTGATGGGTTGGGGAGCCTAGAAACATCTTTAAGGCCAAGGATGTGTAAATGGAGAGAGTGTTCTCAAGTAGCTACAGCTAAATTCATAGCTGAAGAATGTGTGTTTAGGGTACAGCATGGTTTGGGATTAGGAATCCTGAACAAAGTCAAGCTGGAAAAACATTCAGGAAAGGGTCATCAAGGATTCTGAAGACAGCAAGATGAAGAGGCATAGATAATGTGCAAAGTAAAGAAACTAAAGTCATCTATTTCACAATAATTAGATTCCTATAGTTAAATCTATGGTTCACTGAACTAAAATTCTTTTTTTTTTTTATCGTACTTCAGGTGAAGGCTTACAGAACAAATAGTTTCTCATGAAACGGTAGTACACATATTGTTTTATGACATTGGTTAACAACCCCACAACATGTCATCCCTCTAACTTCTCACCCTTTCTTTTTGGTG
>NW_004443973.1:2747522-2771431 GCF_000243295.1 Trichechus manatus latirostris | reverse complement strand
TGGGAAAGCGTATATCGCAAATTACCGGTTGTTTTGTCTCCCGCTGGAAGCTCCGTGAAGCTGCTTTCTCATATCCTGTTTGCTGGTTTCCAATAGGAGTCCAAGATGTTGGATCTGCGCTGTGTTAGCTGGTAGGGCACCTCTGCATGAATCTCTCCTCGCTCTCCATTCTCTGTCCGTTTTCTCACCCCATTTGGTGCTTGGCTGAGTTCTTTATCTCTTCATTTGATGTTTTAGGGTTTCAGGTTTGTTGTTTTCTCTCTTTGACTTAGTTTTTTGGATCTTTGCTGTGGAAGGACAGTGTGGTGCTTTTGCCTAGAGTGCCATTTTGCCACAGAACCTCTAGATTATTTTTTGTTCTTTTAAATGGAGCTCCTCATGACAAATCATGTTCCTTTATCAATATAGCCATTCACTGTCTTGAGATGTAACTTTCGACCTTCTAGCACATGTCAAATGATCTTATTTTAATAGTCTACTACATTTTTCTTTTTATTTTTAATACATTTTGATATATGCAAGATAATATATGAAACATGTAAGTTAAGGCATAATATTGGTAAATAACATTTTATCACATTATAAGTAATTGTAGAAAATTATTTAAGTGTTGTGACATTTTACAGAGAAGATAAAATAGCAAATCTTAGCCCTAAAATAAATTTAAATTCAAATGAACTTATTTTTCCAAAACCTACATATGCACAGAACTATCTAGAGCTGTATACACACACATACACACTTCACACATATCTTTACATATATGCGTGTGTACATACATATATATGTACAATATATACATACATTGTATATGTAACATATGAAGCTACTATGTATGTATACGTGTCTATTCAATTTGTATAATATGAGGTATACACTGCCTCCTCAAAATGAAGGCAAACAATTCATAGAACGTTAAAGTAATTTAAAAAACACCAATTTACTTTGAGTCTTTTTTGTATACTAGGCTCCTGCCAAGTAGTTTCATAAACATTATGTGATTAAATTTTTACCAGATCAGTAGGAATTAAGTAATAGCCCCATTTTACAAATTAAGAAACTGAGGCCTAAGTAAGTTAAGGTACTTTTCCAAGATGACAGAGCAGAATGTGTCAGAGTCATGACTGGACAGAATTCTTTTCGACTCCTAAATCTATGTTCTTAAACTAGTTTTCTTCATCATTCAACATAGTGTCTTCCTAACTGCATGTGCCACCAAGATTTGCATAGCACCAAGATAATTTTTAAGTGTAATCTCCTGAAAACATATACTCCTATTTTGTCTGAGTGTGTGTTTACTAATTTATGCTATTGTTTCCTTTTTAGAATAACATCCTACAAGCAAGAAACTAATCTCATGTTATACAGTTCTAAAAAGAAGTACCTAAGAGATCTTTAAGATTCAATTTATATAACTCTTGCATTAGTCCAAAATTTTGAAGAGCAAATAGTATCTTTCAAACTGAAATCAACATCTGTTGTGAGAAGAAGGTGGAGAGAAAACAAACTCATTGCTGAAAGTCATGAATTTTAACAGAATAGCTGTTTAAACTGTTAGAATTCTGTGTGTGACTGTGTGTGTGTGTATGTGTGTGTGTGTGTGTGTGTGTTTTACTGCTTTCGCCTTAACCAGGTTTGAAAGCATTATCAAGGGTCATCTTCTGTTTATCAGTATCAAAGTAGGGAGTAAAGATAGATAGAAAGTATTTTTTACTTAACTCCATGAGAATACTTTCTGTTTAATCAGTCGACAGTATTGCATCAATTAACAAATAGTTATTGAACTTCTTCAATATGATTAGCCCAGGAAGAATTCAAAAGTCTAGTCTCCTTGGAAGTCAGGAGTTTCTTCTAAGTGTTAATATAGGCATACATCATTTTATTGCACTTCACAGATTTGCATTTTTTACAAACTGAAGGTTTGTGACAACCCTGCATCAAGAAAGTCTATCACATCATTTTTCAAACAGCTTGCACTGTCTTCGTGTCTCTGTGTCACATTTTGGTAATTCTCACAATATTTCAAACTTTCTCATTATTATTATATCTGTTATGATGATCTGCGATCAGTGATTTTTGATGTTACTATTGTAATTGTTTTGGGGTGCCATGAACTGTGCCCATAGAATATGTCAAACTTAATCGATAAATTTTGTGTGTGTTCTGACTGTTCACCAACTGTCCATTCCCTCATCTCTCTCCCTCCCCTCAGGCCTCCCTATTCCCTGAGACACAACAATGGCGTCTAAGTGTTCAAGTGAAAGGAAGAGTCGCACATCTCTTATTTTAAATCAAAAGCTAGAAATGATTAAGCTTAGTGAGGAACGCATATCAAAAGCCAAGATAAGCTGAAAGCTAAGCCTTTTGCACCAAACAGTTAGCCAAATTATGACTGCACAGGAAAAGTTCTCGAAGGAGATTAAAAGTGCTACTCCAGTGAACTCATGAATAATAAGAAAGTGAAACAGCCTTATTGCTGATATGGATAAAGTTTTAGTGGTCTGGTTAGAAGATCAAGCCAGCTATAACACGCTCTTAAGCCAAAGCCTAACCCAGAGCAAGGCCCTAACTTTCTTCAATTCTATGAAGGTTGAGAGAGGTGAAGAAGTTGCAGAAGAAAAGTTTGAAGCTAGCAGAGGTCGGTTCATAAGGTTTCAGGAAAGACACCATTTCTATAACATAAAAGTGCAAGGTGAAGCAGCAAGTGCTGATGCAGAAGCTGCAGCAAATTATCCAGAATATCTAGCTAAGATAATTGATAAAGGTGGCTACACTAAACAGATTTTCAATGTAGACGAAACAGCCTTATACTGGAAAAAGATGCCATCAAGGACTTTCATAGCTAAAGAGAAGTCAATGTCTGGCTTCAAAGCTTCAAAGGACAGGCAGACTCTCTTGTTGGGGACTAATGCAACTGATGACTTTAAGTTGAAGCCAATGCTCATTTACCATTCCGAAAATCCTAGGACCCTTAAGAATTATGCTACGTCTACTCCGCCTGTGCTCTAAATACGGGACTACAAAGCCTGGATGACAGCACATCTGTTTAAAACATAATTTACTGAATATTTTATGCCCACTGTTGAGACCTACTGCTCAGAAAAAAAAGATTCCTTTCAAAATATTACTGTTCATTGACAACGCACCTGGTCACCCAAGAGGTCTGATGGAGATGTACAAGGAGATTAACGTTGTTTTCATGCCTTCTAACACAACATCCATTCTGCAGCCCGTGGATCAAGGAGTAATTTTGACTTTGAGGTCTTATTATTTAAGAAATACATTTTGTAAGGCTATAGCTGCCATAGATGGTGATTCCTCTGATAGATCTGGGCCAAGTAAATTGAAAACCTTCTGGAAATGATTCACCATTCTAGATGCCGTTAAGAACATCAGTTATGCACGGGAGGAGGTTAAAATATCACCGTTAACAGGTGTTTGGAAGAAGTTGATTCCAACCCTCATGGATAACTCTAAGGTGTTCAAGACTTCAGTGGGGGAAGTAACTGCAGGTGTGGTGGAAATAGCAAGAGAACTAAAATTAGAAGTGGAGCCTGAGGATGTGAATGAATTGCTGCAATCTCATGATAAAACTTTAACAGATGAGGAGTTGCTTCTTATGGATGAGCAAAGAAAGTGGTTTCTTGATATGGAATCTACTCCTGGTGAAGATGTTGTGAACATTGTTGAAATGACAACAAAGGATTTAGAATATTGCATAAACTCATTTGATAAAGCAGAGGCAGGGTTTTAGAGGATTGACTCCAATTTTGAAAGAAGTTCTACTGTGGGTAAAATGCTATCAAATGGCATCACATGCTACAGAGAAATCTTTTGTGAAAGGAAGACTCAATCAATGTGGCAAACTTCATTGTTGTCTTATTTTAAGAAATTGCCATAGCCACCCCAAGCTTTAGCAGCCACCACCCTGATCAGTCAACAGCCATCAACATTGAAATAAGACCCTCCACCAGCAAAAAGTTTCGACTCACTGAAGACTCAGATAATGGTTAGCATTTTTTAGCAATAAAGTATTTTTTAATTAAGGTAGGTACATTGTTTTTTTTAGATACACTGCTATTGCACACTTAATAGACTACAGTATAGTGTAAAAATTAATTTTATATGCACTGGGAAACCAAAAAAATTCATTGACTCACTTTATTGCAGTGGTCTGGAACCGAACCCACAATATCTTGGTATGCCTGCAATCCAAATTTTTGACCAAGCAATGATGCAAAGCGGCATTTGTTTTGCATTGTAGTTGGACAGGGTGCACCAAATATTACAAATCCTTGTCTAGCCCTCTCTCTTCTCTCATATATACTCTCATATTGTTACAACAATGAAGGATACACATGATGTGCAAATTCACATTGAGAAAAACTTGTGTTTACTCAACTGACAATCCCTCTTGGATAGGAGGAACTGGTCTTTGCCTTTGTTATTCCCTGTCCTTGGAAATCACTTCCCCCATATCTTCTCATCATTCAGGTCTCAAGTCAGTAGGCTTTTCCAGACCTCTCTGCCCTGGCATTCTTTGCCAAATGCATCCCACAATTACCTGTTGATAAGACAAACCTAGGCCACGTGTAAAATATATGGATTTCTGGGCCTCACCCCAGATGTAGTCAATCCAAAGCTTTATGAGAAGTGCACAAGAATCTGTATTTTTAATGAGCTACCTCCCATCCACCAAACCCACTGCCATACAGTTGCTTACAACTCGTTGCAACCCCATAGGGTTTCCAAAGCAGTAAATGTCTAAGAAGGAAACTACCACATGTCTCCCATGGAACCACTGCTGGTTTTGAACTGCCGACCTTTCGGTTAGCAGTCAATCGCTTTAACCCCTGTACCACCAGGGCTCCTTAATAAGCTATCTAAAAAACAAAGAAACAAACCCATTGCCACCAAGTCAATTTCAACTCATAGAGACCTTATAGGACAGGGTAGAATTGTCCCATATGGTTTCCAAGGAGCAGCTAGTGGATCTGAACTGCTGACCTTTTGGTTAGCAGCTGAGCTCTTAACCACTGCACCACTAGGGCTCCTTAATAATTTACCTAGGCAAGTGTTATTATCAGACCACTCTGGAAATGCAGCTCTATCAAAGTGCTCTAGTTATTATCTTCATAGAGGTTGTCACTTTAAGAAAAAAGCCTTGTTTGAGGGCAAGAAACTTTGGGTTGCTCAGTGCTCTGTTCTTGACACTTTAATGTGGTCTGGTCCATTGTAGAAATTACTCAATAAATAATTTTGACTGAATTGAATGAAACACAGGTCTAGGGGAAACTACCAGTCTGGTAGTTATGCAGAAGTAATTGGAGTTATTTTTAGGGGTTAGCTATCGTTAAAGATGGAATTTGATTTTGAAAGGTTGATGTAAAGTAACTTTAACCTTCTAGTAACAAAAGGAAGTAGTTGGAATTTGACACCGAAATAAAAATCTCAAATTTTCTTTATTGTCTGCTAACAGAAAGTTTGGAGGTTCCTGTCCACCCAGCCGTGCCTTGGAAGAAAGACTTGGAGATCTACTTCTGAAATATCAGCCACTGAAAACCTTATGAAGCACAATTCTACTCTGAAAAACATGGGGTCGCCATGATTCAGAGTCAACTTAACAGCAACTGATTATATATGTGTGTGTATCCAAAAGTTTAAAAGACATGAATCAATGTCATTATTTGTACAATACATAGTTAGGATTTCAAGGGGAAAAAAGTTAGGACATATTATCATAACCTGATATACATTATCAGATTTGGAATGTATACTCCAAATAGATCCTGCTGAAGAGCTAAATATATTTAAAACTAACAAAAATAAAAGTATTTTAAAAAACTATATTGAAGCTCTTTATACAACCAGTTTTATTCCACTTTCTGTCAAACTTACGTGTTTCTCAGGGAGTACAGTAATTTGTGCATTTTCTATTTTTAAATTATCCATTGTTCTAGCTAAATATTATGAGTGTATGCCAATTTCTAAAAGAATCATGCAGAGATAGTAGGTGCAATTGTGTTGTACTCAAAATAAATTCATGGTTAAAGCAAATATTTAACAACTGTCAAATACTGGATTGCATGTAGAAGGACTAATCCTGTGTAGCTCTAGTAAATTAAACCTTCAAACCAAACCTTCCTTCTGTGCTTTATAATTAGAAAACCAAATGAGGAACTTTTCTGGGCAGCCTGGCTAGTTAAAGAAACCCACCTGTTTTCTCTTTTTAAACTATGGTTTTAAAGTTAATACATTTAATTAAGAAATTTAAATGACTCAAAAACTGCAATTGAATTGTAGACTAAAGAATAACCCTCTCACATTTAAATATTACTATGTGTATTTGTTAATATACTGCAATTTGATAGGTGGCTTATGAGGCATTAATTATAGATAATATGAACTGAAAAAGAATTGGACTCAGGCTATGCAAAAAAGACATCACCTGAGGAATGGCACTCATCCCCGTGAATCACCCACCAAACACTCTAGCCTCAGGTCCAATAACCTTTGCATTTTTTTCCACATCTGTCACCCACTATCATGGCTTCCTCCCAGACCTTGTCAATGTTCAGAATATCTATACCGAAATACTAAATTTGAGTATTCCACATTTCACTCTCTGATCACCAGTTCCCACTTTATTAGTCCCACTGCATCTGTCTTCTGCCTTTCTTCTCTCCCTATCACTACTTTCCCTATCCGAATAAAATGCCATGCTCCATCACTTCAAATACTCTTTTCCTAGTTCTACATCCTTCTTATTCTATTGTCCTTCAGTCTGACTACTTGGAAAAGCTCAGCTTTAGCTCAGCTTTTTTCTTCACCATTTCTCAAATAATACCCAGGCTTTTCGGTGCCTCTTGAGAAATTTCACCAAACGTTCAGATTGGTGTCAGCTTCAATGCATGATTTTCAAAACTCAGCCAGGTTCCCAAAGAGTTCTGGCAATCTGATTTTTTTCAAAATATTTTGAAACTTCTCTATTCTTCTTAAATCTCCAACCCCATCACTCCTTCTCACTTCCATCAGGTGACCTTGCTTTCAGCTTCACGAGGAAAAGAGAAGCCATCAAGAGAGAATAGCCTCAATTTTCCATTGCAGTTTATAGATTTTCCTGCATGCCAGTCACACTTTCTTCTTCCCTCTTGTGACTATAGAACAGGGGCCTCTTCTGTCTAAAACTAGCTCCTCTATTATATTGATCCCATTTCCTCTCACCTTCTTAAGGCAACAGATTTCAGTTTGTAAACCCCTTTTCTACTGCATCCTTCATCTACTGACTTATTCTCACAAATAATAAAACAATCAAGTCTTCTTAAATTAAAAAGAAAAAAATGTATTTATATAATCTCTCTGGACATTTCTCTGGGGACCCTCCCCCTTCCTTCTGCACCATTTAATAGTTAACATTTTTGAAGGAATAGTCTACTTGTCCCCTTTTCCTCAACTCCTATTTACCTTTTAATCCATTTGTCATCTGGCTTCCACCCCTATCACACCATTGAAAGAACTAATAACCACTGTGCTAGTAAAAATCTGGCAGGAAAGAGATGGACACTCAAGTTGAAATACTCTGAAAAGAATTTAATAGACTATTTATAAAGGCCATTGTTATAGTATAGGGAACCCTCAAGGTTTTGTGCAGCGGGAAGTTATTTCTAACACTAGCTAAAAAGTTGTAAGCAGAGAGAGCCGCCTAACAGGAACTGTGACTAAGCCAAGGAATGCAGGCTGGCTACAAATCCACAGAGAAGGAGCTGGAAGAATAAATATCCCCATTCACTCTCCTCCCTCCCTCTCATCTCCTGCCAGTGTTCACCATTGGCTTGCTCAAACAGAAGATATAATGCAAGAGTTCATTAAGGCCATACATACTGGTCAAACTCCTGAATCATGAAACAAGATGAGGAAGAATGGAGAGCAAATCTGGAGGGGCAGACAGAAGACATCAAGAACAACTTTATTGCTAAACCTATTGTACACCTTTGGGTCTTCATCTTACTTGAGTTCTCGGTAGCAATTGGCGATGTTGGCCACTTCATGAAACTCTCCTTGTTGTGACCCTTCTGTGACGCTGCAATCTACTTATCTTCTACCTTAGCCTCCTTTGCAATATCTACATCCTATCCCTTTATCTTAGATGTTGGTGTTCTTCAGGGATGTACATTTTCTAAGGCTGCTTTTCCTCTCATTACCACTCAGGGGTGTCATATGTTTTTATAGCTTCATGATTCAGGAGACTGTATTTTGAGCCCAGATCTTTATCTTGAGACTCAGGCCCACTTCCTCACCTGTCTGTGGTATATCTTCACTTACAGGTCTTATAAACCAAAATCAAACCCATTGCCGTCAACTCAGTTCCTACTGATAGCAACACTATAGTACAGAGTAGAACTGCCCCATAGGGTTTCCAAGGTTATACATCTTTATGGAAGCAGACTGCTACATCTTTCTCCCTTGGAGCAGCTGGTGGGCTTGAACCTCTGACCTTTTAACAACTTAACCACTGTGCCACCAGGGCTTCTTAGAATTCTCACAGACACCTGAAAATGAACATGTTGAAAATGGAACCCATCATATCTAACTTCAAATTTATTCCATTTGTGTTTCCTGTTTTAGTAAGTGATGCCACCATTCTTGCAATTGCCCAAATCAAAAATTTAGGATTCATCTGTGACTTAGCAAATATATAATTAATAAGAAAAACCATCATTTTTAATCTCAAGTATCTCTCAATTTCACTGATTTACATACAACCTCACTGCCACTACTCTAGTCTAGGCCACCATAGCCTCACATCTGGGTTCCAGAATCAACCTCCGACCTGCTTCTTTCTCTCTCCTTGGTCCGTTCTGTACCCGGCAGCCACAGCACACTTTCTAAGACAAATCTGCTCATTTTCTTTTTCTTCTTTAAAAACGTTCAATAGCTCCACATTTTCCTTAGAATAAAGTCCAAATGTCTTATGGTGGCTTGCAGGATATGTCCTTTTCTTTCACAGGCATCACTAGTGTACATTCCAACCAAGCAACATTTCAGTTACTTAATGAGCAACGCTCAGTCTCACCTCTGAACCTTCATATGTTCCTTTCTTTCCACTTGGTCCAATTTTTGTCCACCCTACTGGGTAATTCCTGCTTTGCCTTCAGTCCTCAATGTAAATATAATTTCCTTTGAGGAGTCTTCTCTGATAATCTAAGCCTGAATATTATGTGCCTTTCTGTACAGTATTCTGTACTTTACAACATGAAACTTGTTTGACTTATTTATGTCCCTCTCTGGACTCTAAATGATGTGTGATCAAGGAATGTGTCTTCCATTTTCACTGTGGTATCCCCAGCATACAGCATAGTCGTAAGCTTATAGACAGCACCTATTTTTTTTTAAATGAATGAATAAAATTGTCTTTGAGGATATGAAGACATTTTATAGAGTTGGAGTAAAAGATGTAACTGCAGAGGTTCAGAGTGGCTGGTTTTGTATGGTATTATAATTCTGCCTGAAATTTTATGTTTATTCTGAGGGCAGCGGTAAGGTTTAAGGTTCTTAAATGACAAAGCGATAGAGCAGAAGTCATGTTTTAGGAAAAGTAATTCAGCCGATGTGTGTGGAATAAAGCAAAAGAGGAAAGAACCTGGGGTAGGAAAAGCAATTTTGAAGACTGAACAAAATTACACAATAAGCAATAGTTTATAAGACTACAAAAGGAAGAGATAGCTACGGGAGCTATTTGGAAAATATGAAGAGCAGGGCTTGGGCATGAAGAGCAAAGTAGAAGAAGAAGTGAAAAATGACTATGATTTTGATCCCTATTAAATGAGAAAAATAGTGATGTCATTTACCAGAATAGGGAAGTTGGAAAGGGGAATTTGTTTGAGGGAGAAATATAAAGAGAATTAGAGATTGAGATGAGATCATAACACCTAAGTGGAAATGTTCTGCTAAGAAGTGGGGATACAGGACTGCACTGAAATATCATCATAGGTCTCCAGGGAAAATACCTTTTTCTGAACCCAAAATATGTGTTCTAGTACCAAAGGAAACAGTCCAGGATCTGAGTTCTCATGAGCTATTACCTAAATTTTGAGTCTTAGAAAAGACTGTTAACAATGGTGAATGAAAGTCAGAGAGGTATACACTGCATCATGTTCATGTGGTCCCTCTCTGATGAGAAGCATAGCTGAAGAATAGTCAAGAAAAATTCTAAATACTTGTTTTTTCTATTGTAAATTGCCACCTAACTTAAATACAGTTTCCAGTTACAGCAGCAATTCTCCATGCTGCTTTCAGTTGATTCATATTAATTGAGAGAATGATTAAAACTTTCAGAGAAATGCTCTTTAAATGTTGGGAGTATGTGTGCATGTGTTTGACACATATGACAAAGCATTTTGGTAGATGACCTCCATGGACTCCCTATAGAATAAGCATTCAATCATCACCTGACAAAAGAATGGCCTGCTACATACATGGATAATTATGGCATTTTTTTTAATGACGTATAACTTACTCAAAAAATAGAAAACTTTATTCTTTACTCTCACAGTCATTCAAAGCTGCTCTGTGGGACTAGTTCTTTCCCTCTCCTGGGATGAAATAAATCTTAGCAAGTCCACGACCTCTCTATTTCAGGGGTTAGCAGTTGTTTTAAGTGACTGTTTCTCTTGTGAGTATTTTCTTGGGCTCTTCAGAAATACCTCATTGCCAGGGATGTTTCAGCTGCAGTTCTCAAGCTGGTCATCTGTAATTTCTCCCTCAGTCCCTGATTATTTGGCAGATGATCTCCACACTCTTCCTGCTGAGGCCTCCTAGACCCTCCCGCAGCTTTCTTGGGGAGAACCCTAGAAAACTCCAGACAACTTGCTTATGCAAATCTCATCTGGGCCTCTATCTGCAGGATATGCAATTACCTCCCAAGCACAGCTCTTCTGCCACAGGTCATTTTAGGCAGCCGCCTGTTCTCATGAGACCCTCAGGCATGACTCTACAGTCCATCGTGCCCCCAAAGGTTCCAGGAGATGTGTAGGAAGCTCTCTACATGGCTTCCTGGAGCCCCTCACACTTGTCTTGTGGTAACGAGGAGATGCTCTCAACCTCTTGCCATCAGAAAGAATAATAACTGCACTTTGACACCTCTCTTTAAGGAATCTTCCCCGTAAATGCCTTCACCTCTCTTGAGCTTTCCAAACTTCTCTGGAAGCTGGAGTTAGTGGGTAGCTAAGGGTAGCAAAAGTCTCCTCCTTCACAAGTCCACCTGAAGTTGCTTAGTACCTCACTTTGGAGATGCGAGTATACCTGTCACCTCTAGCTTGGTCTTCAGCTGAAACCCAAACAGGAGGAGTCCTATTTAACATCCTGTTACCATAGAGATATAGATACATCTTGTAAAAATCATAAAATTAATACTGAAATATAAGACTAATTTAAGTAAATAAAGCTTACAAAAGGAAAACTATGAGGAAAACTGTGACTAGTAAGATGAAAAACAAAAGTGCATGGGACATTTAAAACTCATTTAATCTAATCTGCGGCACTTGTTTCTATAAACACTATACTTTCGAACACATATTGAATTTCAGAGGGGGAAATAGCTTCTTTCTATATCTATGAATTGTGATTACAAGGAGAAAGAAATAGAAGTCTTATGATTTCATTTCATAATATTTGCGTGTATCTTTTGTGTGAAAAACTAGAGAACGAATAAGTGATGCTTATTCCCAATAAACACTATATATGCTCCTTGAAGATATTGAAAGAGCGGAAAAAGACTATAAATTACTCTTTTAACTCTTCTTTTAGTTTCTTTACGTGAAGAAGGGTCTACATGATCTGAGAAGAGACAAGGCCTCTAAAACTTCAATTTAATCTGTACGTATGACCTCGGAGAGACTCAGTGTACTTTGGAAAGTCTGCAAACATTACAACAGAGGCATGTGCATGGAGTTAATGATTCCAGCAGAGCCACATAAAAGAAATCCTCAGTTACAAATGCAGAAACTCTTAGGTAATTTGCTTATGGGATTCAGGCCTCCACTAAGTAATTGCCTGATTTGAGAAAGTTGCTTGGATTAATGGTGTCTTTCTTAAGGAGGGACATTTCCAATTTTGGTGATGATACATAGACTCTCTTGCTAACAGTTGCTTCAGGTCAGCAACTGGTCTTGCCCTTTCTGACTCAAGTATTGATCTAAATAGATTCCAAGCACCATAGCTCTTTAAGCAGTCATAAAAGGAAATAATCTCATTTCTCTAAGTGATTAAAGATAGACTTGTAAAATTCTTTGTGTAGACATAAATTTTAAAATATTTACTTTTTCCTATTGTAGAAATAATATTCCACAACTTGAGTAAATTCTGATGAAATATTTAAAGGTAACTGAGTTAAAATTTCTAACATCTCCATGATTTAGCAATGCACTCATAGCTACCATATTTTACTCAACAAGTTTGTTAACACAGTGATAGCCAAGAATTCTGGGTATTACTTTGACTACAAAATTCTACAGGTTAAATAAATGGTAGTTCACATTAGAACATTTGTAAGCATACTTTTACATTGGATTCTTAAATAGGAATCATTTGTTTGTGTTGGTTGTTGTTCCAAGGATTCTTTCTTTTTGGGTGATGGAAATGTTCTAAAATTACATTGTACTGATGGTTGTACAACTCTGTAAATTTGCTAAGAATCATTGACTTGCATACTTAAAATAGGCAAATCTTATGGTATGCGAACTATATCCCAATAAAGCTGCTTGATAAAAAGGTATTCTACTCTCCTATTAGGAACTATCCAGTCTTCAGAATCCTTGCACAGGGTTTGGGTTTAGTAAGTCATAATTATTGACAGTGTTTGCATGGCTCTGGTAATAGTCCAAGCCAAACAAATATGCCCTGGATGTGTTGCAATTTTGTCCTGCCCAAAGATGGATGTGGATAAACCAGGGCCCCACCGGATGAAAGAAATTCCAGAGACCATGACCCTCCAGAAGATAAATAAGTATTTCTCTCACTGTAGACCTAGGGCCTGGGATTAATCTTCTGAAGACCTTTCAAGGTATTATCTTTACAAGAATTTGTAGACGGAAAACATCCCTAAGAAGGCTGTTTATGTCAAATATATCAACCTATATGATACTCAGTTTCAAGTAAGTTACAAACACCACTAAGATAAAGCAGGCAGAACATCACGTAAATGATAGTATGTGAGAATAATTTTCTACTACTTAATGGAAATATGAAATTGAGTATAGCCTGAACGTAAGCAGAAGTTTTTACTATTTGACATGGAAAAAGCATGTTTGTCCTTTTTAATTATTTTGCCAAATTATAGGCAAAAAATCTTAAAATTACAAAGTCTATTAATTAGTAAGCAGAAGCAAAAATCACGTATACGGAGTCAGCACAAAAGAGCATTTTCTTTGTTACTAAATCCGCTTTTGAATGTCTCTTCCTACTTTTACAAGACACATCAGTTTCTGCCTTTAAAAATGGGGCTGGAATATTGACTTACTTCAATGAGGTTTTGTGAAGCTCTGATTTTTAAAAACTTCAAAGGTTTAACACTATGAGAAGTACTATATGCATGACAGATATAATTCAGATTGTATTTCATACCATTTAATTTTGATTTACTAGTTATGCACTGAGATTTCATTTTTTTAATCTTTATTGATTTTCCTAGCACCTGGTATTTTCAGAAACTATTTTTTACAATAATATTCTAATTTACTTTTTTTTGTATAGAACTAAAACCATCCTATAGTAAGTTATTTATGTTAAGCCAATGTTTTCTTTTATTAAACAATTAATCTAAAATATAACAAAGATTTTGAAACATATTCTTTTTTTGCTTCTAATAACTAATAATCTTTGTAACTTGAAATACTATTGCACCATGTTTCATTTTATATTTTTGTAAATGAATATTTAAATGAATTTCCTGCAGAAAAAAAATGTCACTAGCAAGTAATTGGATTCTGATTATTCTTTAATATTGATGGACAATAACTATGGCCTTAATGAAAATGAAAAATAATTTTCAGCATCTTTCTTAGAAAGTCATTTTAAACAGTGTTAAATTAATTATCATTAAATATGCTTGACTCATTAGAAATACATAGGAACTTCCACAAGCCAAAAACCAGAGATCTGCATGTCAAAACAGTAATATCACAACAGAAAGTAACTAGCATATATTGTCTGTCCATCTTGTGGCAATAGAACTAACACTGTATCTATAACTGGAAAGCCTGAGTTAAATCTGCCTCCATGACTAGCTAGTTACGTGAGTTTTGGGGTGTCATTAAACTCTACAAGACTTAGCTTCCTCATTTGTGAAACTAGAGTAATTAAAGCCTAGCCAATTCTCCTCAAAGGTTGTTATGTGTCTCAAAAATTTGTACACAAATGATAGCGCACTCTAGAAAGAATTACAAGAACCATTATCAAGGATGATGTTACTCTACTAATATGTGAATTCATTTCTTTAATAATTAAGGATGATGGTGAACTGGCAAATCCAGGGTATCAATCCCCTCCTTGCACTCCTCCAAACTCCACGGACACACACACACACACACACACACACACACACACACAAATGGTCACATGACAAGTGTTTAGTCAAGCAAATGATACAGTCTATGGCTGTGGAACCAGTGAAGCATTCTAAGTCTACAGAGGATTCACACCTATGACACTGACAGCTAGTTCATTGGTTTAGTCCATGACAAATCTATTCAGCAATGTTATGATACACTGACCTAGTGAATGCGGAGAAGGATGGAGTGGAGAGGCTGGCTTTTTAGAAATTTTAGACATCCCATATATTCAGAATGGAGGTGCCCTGCCTTTTTCCTTAAAACAAAGTTGGGCTGATTAGCAAACCACAAAGCAATTCACTAATGTCCTCTCAGGAAGATTGACACTGCTTTCCAAACACTGAAACTTAGTGACTTATTTTTTACAAACAGGTCTCAAGCTCAAACTTTAGAAAATCTGAGTGTATGGGATAGACTTGCTCCTCTAGACCCGTTCTATATATCTCCATACTGCTCTGGGAACCCGGGTGGTTAATGTCTATAGACTGCATTAACTACTTCCTTTGTCCTGTGGATTCTGACTGGTTTTAGAAAATGAGAGATCCTGGCAGGAGATTGGAGAGTACCAGGGTAAAGAAGTTGGGAGATTTTATTCCATGGCAGACCATGGGCTGTCAGCAGCTGGATTCCTCAACAGTCATAGCTCCTGTTGTATGGCTGTCCCTCGGCTATATGCAGAGTTCTTTGTGGGTTCCAGTAACTACTTCCTCAGCCTGCCCCTTCAAGTCTAGTGGTGACACTTGTGCCTACTTTTGCATTGTTGTTAGCCCTAGGTATTTCACTATGTCTTTTTAGCTTCCCTTAGCCCTGACCTCACATTTTTAAATAGTCCTTTCACTAAATTCTCTTCATTTACCGTTTTGAATGTACCATCCCTTTCCTGACAGAACCTTCACTAATACACTGAGGATACTCTTTTGATACAAAATGTGTTTGCCAAGCTCCTCCTTAGGCTGGTCATTGGTTTTTCTTAATTCCTTTTTATACTTGGGACCCAGTCTAATGTCAAATCACTGAATATTTTCAAGGGAGTAAATTGACTTTATGACTTTATGTGTATCTATTTAAGAGACCACAAAATATTTTCCACACAGTATTACATACAACTAAGCTTACAGTCCGTGCATATAGCATTTCTGTAATTCACATCTTGTAAATAACAAAGAAATGCTAACCTAAAATTTATCTTTCAAAGTTCAAAGGCAAGTTTAAGAGATTTTTTTTTTTTTAGAGACAGAAAAATTTCTAAATTTTTGGACATCCTTCCAACCACTCACAGATTTTCATGATCTGCCAGGTTGGGAGGCCAATATACTGAGCCACCTTGGTGAATTGCAAGGGTGGTCCAAGACAAAGTACTAAAAGCACCTGTGATTTAAGTGTATCAGAGGGAATGTGTTGTCTGAAAAAAGTAAGTGTATTTACTCATCAACCAGCAGGACCCAAGCGTTGCAGTCTAGAGGGTCTGCTTCTTTAAAAGAAGTGATCTGTAGTTTCCATATCAAAGGGCGAGCTGAACTGAGCAAGGTGGTCTTTGTGTGGCAATTACAGTGTTTGCACACTTCTCAAGTGCTTGAAAACACCTCCTCCTCCTCCTCCTGCACTAAGCAGCGCACTAGGCGTTTGCTGGAGCCCTGGTGGTACAGTGGTTAAGAGTTCGGCTGCTAACCAAAAGTCACTCCTTGAAAACCCTATGGGGCAGTTCTACTCTGTCCTATAGGTTTGCTATAAGTTGGAATTGATTCAAAGGCAATGGGTTATTCATTTGCTTAACAAGGTGCTCTGCCTTTTCCCTTCCTTCGCCTCCCCTCAAAAGATAACGCAACCCTGCACTCTAGGCTCAATTTGAAGAATCAAAAATTTTATATTAAAGAAGTCTGAAAACTACAATTTATTTTCTTGACTTTTTTTATATTTTCAAATACCTTTCTGCTCACAGATACCAAGTATCTGTGCACAAAATGGTTTTATGGTGAAATTCTAGTGAATATGTAAAGCCTGTAGCTTATTTGAACATCCTTTTTTTTTTCAGTATTACATAGGGAAAGTAAAGCAGTTTCATAAAGCTTTCAAAAATACAATAATGAGCTCTCAGTTCAAGTATTAAGTGCATAATCTTAGAATAACTAAAATTATTACAACAAACTTTTCCTACGACATGAGTTTTTATCTATTACCTTTTTTTCATTTTTAAAGTTGGTGCTTTTGAGCAAATTAAAGAGATTACCGATTATTCTCAGAGGACTAGTCTCTGAAAAAGAGAATATTTTAAAGAAAAAAAATTAACCATTGTCAGAATGCAAATATTTTCATTTTCTCATTGTTCAGCCTTGTTTGTGCTCAGATTTTCTTTTCTTTTCATTGTAGAATAGACAATGGTGCAGTTTATTAGTTAAGCTACAGGATATGATCATTCATAAGACAAACTAGTGTGTCACTATTGCCAGCTCAGGCAATCAGTCAGGATTTCCTTCTTTCCCTTGATTTGGTGAATGTTTTATACATTTTAATATGTACAATAATTAAACAAATACATCTAGCTGTAGGATTTCATCTGAAATAGAAGCAATGCTATATATAAAAATCTAAATGAAGTAGGCAAATTACTTTACACTAAGATATTTGAATTTTACCAAGTACAATCTATTTTTTACATTTAGAATATTAGAATAAAAAAATGCTTCTCTAACCTCCTCCCCTAAAAAGATCATCCATAGCAGAATCTACAAATGGATTTTCACATGAAGCAGAACAAATTTCTTCTATTGCAATAAATAATCCATCATCTAAGCTGTCAAATTGTACATTGGTACTTTCTTGGAAAGGAACCATATAGTACTTAGGGAAACTTAAGATTAGGGGGCCATATGTTTAACGTGTATGTTTAATTCAGCTAGTGGCCATAGATAAATTTATATTGTGGAAGCTTTTTTTTTTTTTTCTTTTCAAGGTCTTATTCTTATGTTAGCTGGAGCAGTGCTGGGATTTGGGGAATGATTTTACAAAACCAGACTGAGTTCAATAATTTTGCAAGAGGATGGCCCTGGACCCAACCCCCTGGTACATAAATGTATCATTTACAATTTCATGGCGCTGAAGTACTTTAAAGGGTAAAGACTGTTCAGTGACACTATAGCAGTGACCAGGCCCCCATGAAGAGGAGCAACACTGTTCCCAAAATGATGGGCTAATGCAAGGCTTTTAAAACTTCGTTGTTAGTAGAAAGAAATAGCTTTTACACCAAAACTCAGTACATACTCACTCACAGACACACACACACACCCCTCATATTTATACACAATGGAAACTAGAATTCCACAAAGCAATACCAGAATTATGGTTAAAGCATTATCATACTATTCCATTCTGTTCATTTATTTTTTTACATGCAGCCATGACCCACTAAATTATTTCATGGCCCACTAAAATGTAGCAACCAGCAGCTGAAAAGCACAGTACCATTTGTTATAAAAAATGACATGTACAATGAGCACCTGCTGTCCTCTGACTTCCAAGTGGAGGTAGCCAGGAGAACACAAAACTTTCTTAGATCAGTGCCACCTACAATTTTTTTTTTTTTTTAACTTTTAGCCTCCCAAAGACTGATCAAGTTAGAAAATCCAAGGCAGTACTCAGAAACTTTGGATTTCTAAGTCAGTGAAACAAGTAAATGGAAACCTCTGAAACCTAAATTCAGTCACAATCTCATTAAATTTACTTTCAGATAGTATACAGTAATTAATATTTATTTAGTTTATGACTGCTTGGCATTCAGCCTATGCTTTTCAGATTAAAAACTAGGATACTCTTACTTCTAGCTACCTAGAGAAACAGTGGCAAAGAGATGAGATGAAGACCCCAGCCTCCCTTTTTTTCTCTCTTTCCTTCTTGGAAGGGGAAACTAAGTTCTGCTATAGCCTAAGAATCTGAAGAAAAAAGATTCTTTCCTTCCCATAACAGAAGGGAAACTCTAATGTATACTTGGTCAGACTCTGCAATGATCTGTGGCCTTCCACATGCCTGAACCTTTGCCAATAAAAATCCATTCACTTGGATTAAGTCACAACCCCCAGGGAAAATAAATATCTTTAGGGGAAACAAGAGTCCATGAGCTTCTAAAAAAATTGACTGAGTTTATCAGAGTCGTTTGAAAGTGCCAGATAGCTAAAAATAAATACACAAGACTCAGGACTTAGAGACCAAACAAGCCAAGAGCCTTAAGAAAGTTCAGAAGGGAGAGCAGCCTTAAGAAAGTTCAGAAGGGAGAGCTCACACTCAGGTAGCTTCGTGAGAGCCCTAGTGAATGAGGAGGCGCCAAGAAGACAGAACAGAACATGAAAGGGGAGGGCACCAAAGGTCACTTTAACCCTTGAATTATTCAGAGTGAAAGGCAAAGCTGCTGTACTACTGTCACAGTGGTCTCGATAATAAAACAAAACAACAATAACAACAACAAAAATCCACTGCTGTCTGAATTGATTCCAGCTCACAGAGACCCTATAGGCCAGAGTAGAACTGCCCCATAAGGTTTCCAAGGCTGTAAATCTTTACAGAACAAGACTGCCACATCTTTCTCCCTCTTTCGAACCGCCAACCTTTTGGTTAGCAGCCAAGCACTTTAACCACTGTGCCACTAAAGCTCAGTAATAGAGGGGCTTTAAAAACAATTTTTATTTCTTCTTTGTATATCAATCCAAACCAAGTAGGCAGGCGGCTATGCTCCATGCAGCCACTCAGGAATTCAGGCTCCTTTCATTTTCTTTTTCCACTATCATCTGGGGTGTCACTCTCATCCTCACTAGGGAGGTTTTCTAAGGAAAGCTTCTTTAAATAGAATTTGTTCCAGTTGGGGGAGGGAGAAGAGCGTGAACGAGCATATGGCCAGTGTTTTAAAGGCCAGGACTGGGAGACGCACACGCCACTGCCTTGTATTTTCCCCTGGTGAGAATAAAGTCACACAGCCGTGTTGAGATGCAAAGATTGTGGGAAGATGGCAGTGCTAGGAAATTTGGTCCCTCGCAGGGTGGTCAAATCCCCAATCCAACTGTATTACTAGGGAATAAGGGGAGAATGAAGTTTGGTGAACAGCCAGCAGTCGCTGCCATAGCTACTTCTTAGTCCCTGCTTGTAGAACACATTTGTGTCTACTGTCCAAAGGGAGACTGTAACGTCTCCAGGATATAGTGACTATGTATAAAGCACTCTTAATGGTTCAAATTATCCTTGAAAATTTATCATCAGGTTCTTGACATGACCACAAAGCCTTTTGAAAAATAATCTCTCCTATTAATTTTAATCCAATTTTTCTATTAGGTCGGAATGCTTTACATGCTAATATAAAACTTGTAGGACTAAAGCCATAAGTTAAAAGTGAATGCCTTTAATCAGTTCCAGATTTCCAATCTAACTTCTAATATGAATCTTGCCTCTCGAATTTAACATATAAAATAAGAGACAGATATGATAGGCAAGAAATAAGCTATAAAAATATTGGTTTGAACAGAAGTCAGGATAAGTGTTAAGGTTCTACAGTATCATCTGTGTTCCTTAAAATGTTCTTGTATATAAAAAAATTAATTTGGGTTCTTTATATGTAAACCAATGTATAACCCAGACAAAATTATCTGTTACATTTATGAATAATTTAAACTTAAATTTTAACTTCTTAAGAGATGTTTTCTGAGGAAGGTTCCTTTAAATAAAATTTGAATGGAAGGCAAAGATTGGTTTTTGGCTAAGTGGAAAGCTGGAATTCAAAACCCAGTCGTTGAAAGGTACCTTAGATTCTGTCTAAGTCAGGAGTGTTTATTGATCTATTTCAATCTGTGACACTCTCTAAAAATCAGTCTCCCATTTCTAAATGTTTCTTGGTAGGTGTCCTTTATGCTGATGAAAAAAAAATCTCTAGTTCCAAAGTCTAATGTGATAGTGTTTGAAATGTGAGAGAAGATTCAGATGGGACTCACACGGAATTGAAAGTATAGAACCTCAAAACCAAGCTTCACAGATGCATTTTTAGTCTTGCTAGCATCCAATGATTTCAGTTTCATCCCTGGATTTTAAGGAGATCAAAGATGTCAACAAGGTCTACGCTATTCAGACTTTTCATTATGAAGGTCTCCAAATGAGTTCTACTCTGTAATTTTCTTTGCAAATAACCCATCACTTTTAACTGGTAGTGATGGGTTTCTGTTTTAAATTATAGATCTCATTCATTCATTCACTTCACAAGCCTAACATGTGAAGACTCAGTTCTAAATGCTGAGCATACAGAGACGAACAAGATCAACTCAGGTTTTAATATTCTAGTGAAGGCGGCAAAAAATGGAAAAGTATACCTGGGAAAGTAGAGAGTCAGTGAAAAAGAGGAAGGCCCTCAATGAGATAGATTGCAACAGTGGCTGCAACAATGGGTTTAAACATAATAACTGTTGTGAGGATGGTGCCAGACCGAGCAATGTTTTGTTATGTTTGGAACTGACTCAAAGGCACCTAACAACAACAACATAAAATTATATAACAAAAAAGTACAGAAGAAAAATAAAGCAGGTGTTTTAGAGAGCCTGGTCAGGGACATTTCCCTGAAGAGGTGAAATATAAGCTGGGAATAAGGGAGCAGGTCAATGTGAAAATCTGAAGAAAGAAACTTCTAGGCAGAAGACCAGAAAGTGCCAAGAGAAAAGATTTTTAAAAAGCCTGGCATTTTAGAGTAACAGCAAAAATGTCAGGACCAGAACAAACTATATAAAATTGTAGTGGTTTGAGATGAGGTTGCATCTTTTAGCCATGGCCTAGAGGCTGGAGTATATGCTAAATAAAATAAATGGAAAGCCACTGGAAGGTTTTGAGCAGGGAAGTAAGTAACATGGCTTGATTTATGTTTTTAATTGATCATCCTGGCAGCTGTATGGAGAATTGATATGAAGGGGACAAGATTCAAAGCACCAGTAAAAAGGCTTTAAAAGAAATGAGAAAATCAGTATGAAATTGATAGAGGTGGCAAGAACTTTTTCTAGAAATATCACAGAGGCAGTCTTAGTACCTTCACAGAAGCCATTCCCAATTTAATTCCTTGCTGACAGAGTTCTGATATTATCTGGTTCACCAGTCCCAAGTGAAGAATTATGACTGTTCTAATTGTATCCTGGCAATCCTTCCCTCTTTGTCAGACATTCAGTTGCCCAGTGTCCCATACAGCTCAGAATGTCCAGGTTATTCAAAAAGACTTACGAGGAAGTTATCTATGTGTGCTTCCCTGAAGGCTTTATCCTCGTTGTTGTTTTTAGGCGCCATTAAATCAATTTCTATTCATAATATCCCCATGTTACAGAGTAGTGCTTCCTCATAGGGTTTTCTAGTCTGTAATCTTTGCAGGAGCAGATTGCCCTGCTTATCCTTACTAATGATATAAGGAAAGTCATTCTGTACTATTCATCATTATACTAAAAATTTGATCAATATGAAAAAGAAAAAGTGGAAAAAGGAAATATTTCCCAAAGTGTGCTTTGTTGCCAAATAAATTTGAGAACAACTGTGATAAACAATATATAACAGTTTTATTCTCAGAAACGTTTAAATATTAGCAAGCTTTATGGATCTCCAAAAGGGAACAATGGTATATAGGCTTTTCCAAACTTATGTGACTATAAAACTCACATTTGGGGAATAATAATCTTATTCATAGAACTAGTTTTCTTCAGAACACCATTATGATGATAGTGGACAAATAATATTCTTCAAAATCATGAAACATCAGAGCTAACACAGCACAGATTCACCATCTTGGACTCCTGTCAGAGATTGGCAGACAGGTAGCACAGGAAAGCATCTTCACATTGCTCCCAGCAGGAGACAGAACAACCAGTAACCAGCAATATACGCTTTCCCACCCTCTACCCTTCTTCATCCCCACTCGGCTTCCGCTGTTTCCTGCGGCCACAGACCCTTGGCCAAGAGGCACTGGCTTCTGCCCTGTGCTGCCTGGATATGACCTGCCCACACAGGCCAGCAACATGAACGCCATTTGTTTGTTGCTGGGGTTGCTTTTTTCTGCTTCTTTTGGTTTCTTCCATACTGCTCACCATCTCCCCTCCTTTATCTCAAACACCTGGCTCCGTTTGCCATCTTTGCTTCTTCTTGAATGGTTGTGAAGCACCGCTTGACTGTGGAACTGCTTCCTGGCCTGCGCCACCAGGCTAGTGGGATCTCTAGGGCTTTTTAAATTTTGTTTTGTTTGTTTGTTTGTTTTCTTTTTCTTTTCTTGGCTCGGGATCCCCATCTAGTCAGGCTGTACTGCACGGCTTGGGAGCTACTTCCCCTGTTTGCTCAGCCGCGCGGTTGGATCCCTGGGAGCTTTCCTTTTTTCTTTTTTTGGTTTTGTTTTCATTTCACTCTTTTTTCCTTTCCATCTTTCTTCATTTCTAAGTTTCTTGTCACTTTACACTTACCTTTTCTTCCTGTCTCCTGTGTACTTGGTGCTGTATGACATCTCTGCCCCTTCTAGCCAGGCTGTACTGCATGGCCTGGGAACCACTTCCCTGGTCTTCACAGCCACACTGGTGGGATCCCTGAGCACTTTTCTTTTTTTTTCCCCTAACTATCATTTATTTATTTTCTTCTTCCCCTTTTCTTTTTTTTTTTTTTTCCACTTTGTTTTTCTCCATTTCTCAGTATCTCATCTCTCCACTCCAATGGTAAGCTCCCTTACCACTCTTTTTGTTTGTTTATTTGCTTGTTTTTGGTTCCTGTTTCTCTCTCATCTCTCTCCTCTCCCCCATACCCATCTTACCTCCACACATCACAATCTCCTCCCTCCTTCCTGCTTACCTGTACCATGTGCTGAATCACACCCCTGAGCAGCACAGGCGCGGCCTACCAGAACCTGCCCTGCACTGATTCCCAGCCTGCCCTTTTGCCCTTAGTACATGCCACAAACAACCCTTCCCAGCAACTCCCCTTCAGCTGAACCTGCCCTGCTGCAACATGGCTGAGCAACTGGCCCTGCCCATTGGACAAGGAGGTGAAAAGTATTGTGCCCACAGATGAGTAAACAACAAGGAAAGCACAGCCCGCCTGCTCAGGCATAGCCAAATAAAACAAAAAATCAGGATGAAACAAATACATCTACAATCAATAAATGAAGAAAATAACTACTGAATGTCCCAAAGACAGCACACAATATCAAAACATATTAAAAAAACAGGACAGCAGCATTATTCATAATAGCAAAACGATGGAAACAACCTAGATGCCCATCAACAGATGAATGGATAAACAAACTATGGTACATACACACAATGGAGT